>NC_140177.1:13985627-14009925 GCF_963971535.1 Notolepis coatsorum
TAAAAACTAAAAACTTATTTTTCTTGTTCTCTCATATAACCAGGGTAGGGCCTGAGGGGGGGCGGCGCCCGAGCGCCCCTAGTGGCGAGCCGCCACTGACCAGAGCTGATCACCATATCTCTATAACACCAGATCTGCTCACCATATCTCTATAACACCAGAGCTGCTCACCATATCTCGCTATATGTTCCCGTGTTAACACTTCCTTTGGTCAATCCTCCTTCCAATCTGCTGCTCCCAGCAGTTGGAACGAGATGCAAAATACTTTGAAAATGGACAAATTGATCCCCTCACTGCTTTTAAGTACAAACACCTGCCACTGTCACCCAGCCTTTTAACTGTGATTTGTATGTTCTTGTATGTTCTGCTTCATGTCTTACTTACTAGAATTACTACTTTGTAATTCTATTTGGTTGTTTGTGTGATGTGTGTTTTAATTATTCCCCTTACCTCTGTGATGTATCACCTGTCCCCTTTATCTTTCGAGAGACCCTTTTGTCCTCTCGCCAGGCCGTCATTGTAAATAGTATTTACTACATACGATTCTATTTTAAATATTTATTATTTTTGCCATAATCGAGCAGTCCTCTAAAGCTAGGATATAAACAGTATAGACTATATAGAGTCAGTGTATGATGAGTATGAGTATGATGATGATGATGATGGTGGTGATGATGATGAATAGTGGGATTACATGCAATCCTATCAGAATATCAGCCAGAAAACCAGCCTGTCAGCTAAGTAGCGGTCAACTTGCCAACCAGCCAGCCAGTCAGTCATTTAGTCATTTAGTCATTTAGTCAGTCAGTCAATCAACCAATCAACCAACCAATTAACAATTAACCAATCAATCAATCAACCAGTCAACTAATCAACCAGTCAACCAATTAATTAATCAATCAACCGATCCATAAATCAATCAGTTAGTTAATTAGTCCATTGATGAGTTAGTCACGTATCAGACATCCAGCTAATCAAGCAGCCAGATGATAAATGGTGCATTTATATAACAACTTTTATCCAAAGCGCTTTACAATTTGTTCCTCACATTCACCCATTCACTCACACGACAAACACACAGACAGACAGATCACTAGGCAGACAGACAGATGGCCAGGCAGACAGACAGATGAGCAGGCAGATAGACAGCCAGTCAGATCACTAGGCAGACAGACAGATGGCCAGGCAGACAGACAGGCAGATAGACAGACAGATCAGTAAGCAGACAGACAGATGGCCAGGCAGACAGACAGACAGACAGACATACAGACAGACAGACAGACAGATCACCAGGCAGACAGACAGTCAGATCACTAGGCAGACAGACACACAGTCAGATCACTAAGCAGACAGACACACAGTCAGATCACTAGGCAGACAGACAGACAGTCAGATCACTAGGCAGACAGACACACAGTCAGATCACTAAGCAGACAGACACACAGTCAGATCACTAGGCAGACAGACAGACAGTCAGATCACCAGGCAGACAGACAGACAGACAGATCACCAGGCAGACAGACAGACAGACAGTCAGATCACTAGGCAGACAGACAGACAGTCAGATCACTAGAGGCAGACAGACAGATCACTAAACACACAGCCAGATCAATAGGCAGACAGACATACATACAGACAGATCACCAGGCAGACAGACAGACAAACAGACAGATCAAGTCAAGTCAAGTCATGAGTTTTATTTGTCACGGCATACAAGTATACAATGAAATGCGGGATCACTAAGCAGACAGACAGATCAATAGGCAGACAGACAGACAGACAGACAGACAGACAGATCACCAGACAGACAGACAGACAGACAGACAGACAGACAGTCAGATCACTAGGCAGACAGATGGCCTCCAAACCAGTCAACCTGCCATGGTGAATGTCAGTCAGCCAAACTGATTTCCAGCCAGTTAGTCATTCAGTGAACCAGCCAATCAGCCAGTCAGAGCTAACCAGTCAGCCAGAGTCAGAGCTAACCAGTCAGCCAGAGTCAGAGCTAACCAGTCAGCCAGAGTCAGAGCTAACCAGTCAGCCAGTCAGAGCTAACTAGTCAGCCAGAGTCAGAGCTAACCAGTCAGCCAGAGTCAGAGCTAACCAGTCAGCCAGTCAGAGCTAACTAGTCAGCCAGTCAGAGCTAACCAGTCAGCCAGAGTCAGAGCTAACCAGTCAGCCAGTCAGAGCTAACCAGTCAGCCAGTCAGAGCTAACCCGTCAGCCAGAGTCAGAGCTAACCAGTCAGCCAGTCAGAGCTAACTAGTCAGCCAGTCAGAGCTAACCAGTCAGCCAGTCAGAGCTAACCAGTCAGCCAGTCAGAGCTAACCAGTCAACCAGTCAGAGCTAACCAGTCAGCCAGTCAGAGCTAACCAGTCAGCCAGTCAGAGCTAACTAGTCAGCCAGTCAGAGCTAACCCGTCAGCCAGAGTCAGAGCTAACCCGTCAGCCAGAGTCAGAGCTAACCAGTCAGCCAGTGAAAACTGTCCTCTTGAGCCAACTGCTCTACTTATTATGATCATGAAGTGGTGACAGACATATGATGTGCGTCTGAACATCTGAAGGCTGTAACATCGTGTTTTAATGTAACATCTGAAGGCTGTAACAACGTGTTTTAATGTAACGTCTGAAGGCTGTAACAACGTGTTTTAATGTAACGTCTGAAGGCTGTAACGCTTTTAATGTAACGTCTGAAGGCTGTAACACTGTGTTTTAATGTAACGTCTGAAGGCTGTAACACTGTGTTTTAATGTAACGTCTGAAGGCTGTAACACTGTGTTTTAATGTAACGTCTGAAGGCTGTAACACTGTGTTTTAATGTAACATCTGAAGGCTGTAACCGGGTTTTAACGTCTGAAGGCTGTAACATCTGTCATAGAGACATCTGTCATAGAGATATCTGTCATAGAGATATCTGTCATAGAGATATCCGTCATAGAGACATCTGTCATCACTCCAATAGAGCTGAATTGCACTCGGCTTGTGGCTCAACGCACCAGAAAATACTAAAAAATCTAATAAAACATCCCTACTAAAACATCCCTACTAAAACATCTCTACTAAAACATCCCTACGAAATCATCTGTACTAAATCATCACTACTAAAACATCCCTACTAAATCATCTCTACTAAATAATTCCTACTAAAACATCCCTAGGCATAAAACAAAATATTGTTTGGTTCCTGTTGGTTGTCAGTTAAGGCCATGGGTAGGTAGGGAATTTATTTTATAAATTTTTTTATTTAATTCTTTCCCACGGCGACTATGGATAGGGAATTTCTTAATTTAATTCAAATGTTCACGACAACATGGATGCATGTACTCTGCCAGCATGTTTAATATCCATAATACTAAAGGTTTGACTAAGATTTTTATGAAACTTTATTGTAAAAAATTAAAAAGATTAATTTTTTATTAAAATTTTAAATTTAAGCTCATCAAATAAATCGGGTCGCACCTAAATCGGCAGGATCGGTCGGCAACCGGAACCAAATTTTTTTTTCTTTTAGGCCCTAGTAGATCATCTCTACTAAAACATCCCTACTAAATCATCTCTACTAAAACATCTCTACTAAAACATCCCTACTAAAATATCCCTACTAATTCATTGCTACTAAAACATCGCTACTAAAACATCCCTACTAAATCATGTCTACTAAAACATCCCTACTAAAACATCCCTACTAAATCATCTCTACTAAAACATCCCTACTAAATCATCTCTACTAAAACATCCCTACTAAATCATCTCTACTAAAACATCCCTACTAAAATATCCCTACTAATTCATCGCTACTAAAACATCGCTACTAAAACATCGCTACTAAATCATATCTACTAAATAATCTCTATTAAATCATCTCTACTAAATCATCCCTACTACAACATCCCTACTAAAACATCTCTCACTAAAACATCTCTACTAAAACATCTCTCACTAAAACATCTCTTGGGAGATAATACATAAAAACATGCCACAGCACATTGCAATTTAAAATCATATCCCGTCAAATGCTGTTATACCGTCGAACCTAATAAAGATGTGGTGATCGCTCAGTCCTGAGGTCCCCTGAGACAGACTGTTTACAGAGAGGGAGCCTCTGAGCATGACAGGATATGACATCATGTGGTCTTAGGAGGTAGGGACTGCTGAATACAATCAGTGTGTGTGTGTGTGTGTTTGTGTATGGGTTTGTGTTTATCTGTGTGTGTGTTTGTGTGTATGTGTTTGTGTGTCTGTGTGTGTTTGTGTGTCTGTGTGTGTGCGTGTGTGTGCGTGCGTGCGTGCATGTGCGTGTGTGCGTGTGTGTGTGTGCGTGCGTGCGTGTGTGTGTGTGTGTGTGTGTGTGTGTGTGTGTGCATGTGTGTGTGTGAGTGTGTGTGTGTGTGTGTGTGTGTGTGTGTGTGTGTGTGTGTGTGTGTGTGTGTGTGTGTGTGTGTGTGTGTGTGCATGTGTGTGTGTGAGTGTGTGTGTGCAGTCATGACTGGTTTGGGGTGATGAAGACACCTCCTGTCTCTGGTCATCTCCATCACCTCAGCCAGATCTCACACCTCCTCTTCATCACCCTCTCTCCCCCTCACAACGGCCCTGGACATGATAAACTCTCAAATCTTCATCATCTCCTCCTCATCCTCATCTTCAACATCGACCCCTAGATCTTCCAAAGTGAAAGCATTGTTATTGTTCAGGTCTGGTACCCACAATCCATCTCTGCTCCACACCTGAGCCTCCTCCATCTTGAACTAGTTATATTTGGTTGCTGTTATAAGTATGTGTTTTGATTTAAAGTGTGTAATCTGCTGTGGATCAAGAGGGCAGGTGATCTCTGTAGAAGATACAGGCTAGAGAACATCCATACAGAAAGATATCACTATATTAACACACACACAAGTATTGTTATATTTATTAAAAAAGACAATCCAATTTTACTGCAATAGAAACGATAGGAATGAGGTGAACAGACTGAAAACATTATCTTATTAGATCAAGCAGATGATGTAGTATACGATATGTAGGTATAAAGACACTGTGGTTGTAAGTCATACTGGCCCATGGCTGTACGCTAAGCTTTTTCACTAGGGGCACAGTTGCCCCTAAATGAGAAATTTAGGGACACAGAATATTTTTTAGGGGCACATTTTTTTATAACAATTTACCATTATAGTGCAAAAAAATATGTTCCTCCTGCCTCATTACTGTGGTCCTTTTATTTAACATTTAAGTGCTTTTGTTTTCAGGTTTGTATCTTTTATAATGAACCAACTGAGAAAGTGTGTAAATCACTAATAGAACAAAAACAACAAACTGTGTGTGTGTGTGTGTGCGCGCGCGCTTGTAGTGCTCCTTGAATGAGATCACCACAACACACACACCATTGCATTAATCAGGAAACTCTGCATACCTTTGTTTCACAATGAAAAGTACTTTATAAATAAAATGAATTATTATTATTGTAAATAACCCCATGGAAGGTTTATTATTTTTATGGGGAATTACCCGCTTCATATTTGTGATGTTACTGTTTTCAGGGTGTGCCTAAAGTGATCAATGTGTTGGGCCGTTTATAGAGATCTATGCCAATTAATGTTTATGTATATCCGGGACTTTTTTTTATAAGAATTGAGAGGCCTACTACGGTATTTGTATATGTGACCTTTATTTTGAAAACCGTGTTGCGACGCAACCTTGTTTAAGTTTGCGCTTTTGACAGTGAAATGTTCAGTTCAATTTAGCTCGAAGGAAAGACTCGAATCAAAAAGGTTTAATTGACCCGTATGAGGCTCTTACGGTAGGACTTTGATTGTTTATAGAAGAGGAATGTAATACTATGCAAAACGAGAAATAAATAGTGATTTTACCAGCAGTAAGTTGGAAGCCACTTTCATACGGGGAACAGTGACAATTATTAGTATTATCTTATTTGCATATTGTCTCATTATTAGATAGATAGATAGGTTGATACTTTATTGATCCCCGGAGGGAAATTTAAGTAGACAGTATTTAAGTATTAAAAAACGTCCTAATAGTGGGCTACTCACCTAATGCATGGCTGAACGTTAGAAGTGTGTCCCCGTCAATCATCACTGCCAGATCTGACTTAATTTAATCGGCTATGGTCTCTTATCATCTCTCCACATCGGACGTGGTTGTCATAAGATGGACTGATATCCGCTCCGTTCTTCTTGCAGAGCAAAATTAGCGGCTTAAACTTATTGAAAGGAAGTTCTTCTTTGGCGATGCAAGGCCACATTCAGTTTCGATTCGATTGTTCGCTAGGAATTATGGGATTTGGTGTTGGTGTATGGACTCTACGCACGATAGACTACAACTACCAAGTAGAATAGCGTGGCCCAGATTCACTTCACAGTACACGCAAATATTTTTTTCACACACAGGCTATCGCACAGGGGCTACGCAGTAAATTCATTCATCGCCGACAGATTTTTTCCACATTATGTCGCACTGTACAGCCCTGGTTGTAGGCTAATGTTTTACTATTTTTTTTATCCAATTTGTATGGATTAATTTAGGAGTGAAATGCGAATGAAGGGTTGAAATCACTACTCGCAAGGTTGCCCCCAAATATTATTTACCACTCGCACGGGCCAAATTAAGGGGCAATTTGCGATAACCTCGTCACACTGTACAGCCCTGTACTGGCCAGCAGTGTAATTAGTAAGATATGTAGGCGGTATCAACTATAAAGACACTGTGGTTGTAAGTCATACTGGCCAGCAGTGTAATTAGTAAGATATATAGGTATAAAGACACTGTGGTTGTAAATCATACTGGCCAGCAGTGTAATTAGTAAGATATGTAGGTATAAAGACACTGTGGTTGTAAATCATACTGGCCACAGTGTAATTAGTATGATATATAGGTATAAAGACACTGTGGTTGTAAGTCATACTGGCCAGCAGTGTAATTAGTAAGATATATAGGTATAAAGACACTGTGGTTGTAAGTCATACTGGCCAGTAGGGTAAGTAGTAAGATATGTAGGTATAAAGACACTGTGGTTGTAAGTCATACTGGCCAGCAGTGTAATTAGTAAGATATGTATATTGCAGATGTTGAAAAAGTTGTGTGTGTGTGTGTGTGTGTGTGTACTGTAAGGCTGAGCCCGAACGTTCGAACGTTCGAACGTTCGTTCGTTACGCTGACATTCTGACTTTAATTAATAGGTTTGAACGTTCGGTGAAAAAAAATAAAGGATGCGCACAGGGTTGAGGTGATGTGAATGCGAGGCGCTCGGCTCAAACAGTATGGTCTGCCGGGCTGCAGCGGGATACTATTTCTCAACCAGAGCTCTATTTTGATTGACAGGCGATTCTGCCAATTACGTCACACACCGCTTGCACCCGCCTCTGCTGTTACCACCAATCGGCAAGCGTTTATTCGTTTTTTACTTCAGGCAATGCCGCCATTGATCTGCTTGCGAGAAGCCTCAACAGACTTACCGTAGCTACCGGGGAGCCGTAGTTAGCTCCCCGCCGAGGAAGTAATCGGTAACAAGGTTTCCGTAGGTGAACCTGCAGAAGGATCATTAATGAATACCAGCCTTTTTCGGCCACGGAGCGCGAGCTTCATGGCGGGAGGTGGTTGCGTTGGAAACAACAGCAGGCACACGCCTCGGCTCCTCAACAGACCCGTCCACCGTCTACCTCGGAACGGTGGTAGGGCGGACGGGCGGCAGGCGTGTTGGGAGCCCGTCCGACGGGTCTGTTGAGCCGAGGCGTGCGCCTCTCCTCCCGGCTCCCCGTCGACCAAGAGTGAATACCTGTTATTGAACGTGTAACACTAACTATATAACGTTAATGCCACAAAACGAATGCCTTTGTTTATCTAGCCCCTTACGTGACTGCAAGGGCTATTGTTTATCATAAGTAGTAACTTTTGATGCAGTAGCTTGTTTATTTTCTTCTGAGTGCTTTGTTTAATTACATGTTTACATGAACAGCCACCACTGTAAAGAACATGTTTTTCACCAATAGACTATGCAATGCCGCCCTCCGTATGATCTATAATAATACAATAAAAAAAAGAAAAAATATTATTTAAAAAAATGAAAAAAATAATTTTATAATTTTTTTTTTTATTTAAAAAAACGAACGTTCGAACGTTCGTTCGATAAACCCTGGCGAACGTTCGAACCCTAAAAACAGGGTTCGGGGACAGCCTTAGTGTACTGTGTGTGTGTGTACTGTGTGTGTGTGTTTGTGCGTGTGCGTGTGTTTGTACTGTGTGTACTGTGTGTGTGTGTGTGTACTGTGTGTGTGTGTACTGTGTGTGTGTGTTTGTGTGTGTGTGTGTGTGTGTGTGTGTGTGTGTGTGTGCGTGCGCGCGTGTGTGTGCGTGCGTGCATGTGTGTGTGTGTGTTCGTACTGTGTGTGTGTGTGTGTGCGTGCGTGTGTGTGTGTGTGTGTGTGTGTGTGTGCGTGCGTGCGTGCGTGCGTGTGTGTGTGTGTGTGTGTGTGTGTGTGTGTGTGTGAGAGAGGAAGCAGGGCGACACAGCATCTTGTCAGCAATAACCAGAGCTTGTGCTCATCAAGCAGTGTGTGTGTGTGTGCACGTGCGTGCGTCGAGGCTGGTGCCCGTCAAGCAAGGAGACAGCGGGGATAGTGCTGAGTCACCATGGCGACAGGCCAGGCGGCCATGACAGTTGAGCGTGTAGATTTAACAGGTTACCAGCTGGACTCCAGGTCTGTCCGTGGGCTCGTTAGTAGTACACAGTAGTACACAGTAGTACACAGTAGTACACAGTAGTAGACAGTAGTACACAGTAGTACACAGTAGTAGACAGTAGTACACACAGTAGTACACAGTAGTACACAGTAGTACACACAGTAGTACACAGTATTATACAGTAGTACACAGTAGTAGACAGTAGTACACACAGTAGTACACAGTAGTACACAGTAGTACACAGTAGTACACAGTAGTACACACAGTAGTACACATTAGTATACAGTAGTACACAGTAGTACACAGTAGTAGACAGTAGTAGACAGTAGTACACACAGTAGTACACAGTAGTACACAGTAGTACACAGTAGTAGACAGTAGTACACACAGTAGTACACAGTATTATACAGTAGTACACAGTAGTACACAGTAGTAGACAGTAGTACACACAGTAGTACACAGTAGTATACAGTAGTACACAGTAGTATACAGTAGTACACACAGTAGTACACAGTAATACACAGTAGTACACAGTAGTAGACAGTAGTACACAGTAGTATACAGTAGTACACACAGTAGTACACAGTAGTAGACAGTAGTACACAGTAGTAGACAGTAGTACACAGTAGTATACAGTAGTACACACAGTAGTACACAGTAGTACACAGTAGTAGACAGTAGTACACAGTAGTAGACAGTAGTACACACAGTAGTACACAGTAGTATACAGTAGTACACAGTAGTACACAGTAGTACACACAGTAGTACACAGTAGTACACAGTAGTAGACAGTAGTACACAGTAGTAGACAGTAGTACACACAGTAGTAGACAGTAGTACACAGTAGTATACAGTAGTACACACAGTAGTACACAGTAGTACACAGTAGTAGACAGTAGTGCACAGTAGTAGACAGTAGTACACACAGTAGTAGTTTCATTTCAAGTTTTGTTTTATTTGTCACGTGTAAGGTACATTATAGTGAAATGCTTGGTTCTGTATGAGCCCCCTAAGATTGTGCTTCATACAGTAAAAGAGTATACGAGTAAAATATATAAAATATACAAAACTAAAATGTACAAAATGCTAAATGCTAAATGCAAAATGAGGTAGAAAAGGTAGTGCAAATCTGTAAGAATAAATAGATAAAACACGGTGTAATGTTTAAAAAGTGTTTGAAGTGAATGTTTAAAGTGAGTGTTTAATGTGTGCATGTGGGTGTTGTGTGCAATGAATGTAGAATGATTGGATTATTCCGAATGGATTATTCAATTCAGTGGATTAATGGTGACCCCCCTAGTTCTACAACTCTCTGTTCTCTACCAGTAGTGGTGTTGTTGTCAGGACTGACCTCCTCTAAATCATAGGACTTTGTCGACTAATCGATTCATTGGTTTAATCGACACATCCGTAACACATACAATGATGTAAAATGACTTCTTTAAATGCAGTGCTTACCAGAGCTGTGCTCGGCACCTTCCAGGAGATCATGTAGGGCTTGATTATGGCCAAAATATCATGTCACAAATATATTACTTATGTTTTGACAGTATAACAGTATTTGATCACATTTCATTTTCGAGTACAAATTACAATGTGATATGTTGTTATCTTGTAATATAGTTGTCATGGTGATATGTTGTTATGTTGTCATCTTGTAATTAGGGATGCACGATAATTATCGGGCCGATAATTATCGGGCCGATATCAGCAATTATGACGTCATCCCGATAAACTCGATAACGTTATTGATAGCTCCGATAACATATAATACATTTTTTGGTTAAAAGAAATCCGGTGTGGGTGGATTTGGATGAAGGGCGCTTGTTTTTATTATAGCCTCCTCCCGTTTTGCCAGTACTGTGGTAAAACTGATAGCGTGTGGTTTAGGAACAGGGAGTTTTTCACAAATCCAGCGCTCCCTTTCTTGGCTGTGACGTAGTCACGTTACATTCGGAGACAGACAGTCGATCTGCCAATTACGTCCCACGGCTTGCACCCACCTCTTCTTCTTACCACCAATCAGAAGCTCTCGTTCGTTTATTTACCTCCGGATTGTCAGCCATTACTCTACTCGGAGCTAACGTTATCTCCCCGCCAGCCACATTGACAAGTACCAGCGCTTATACATTACTGGCAAATGTCTTGTTGCACTTGTGGCAACGAGCGTTGTCAGCATCGACTTTAGTAAAATAGACCCAGACTTTTGAACATTTCGTTCTGTCCGCCATTATGAGAGCAGAGCTGTCTGTACTCGGTGTGTGTGTGTGTGTGTGTGTGTGTGTGTGTGTGTGTGAGTGAGTGTGTGTGTGTGGGAGGGGAAGAGAGGAGAGAGCAGGCAGCCCGCTCCCCGCGCAGTCAGAGACACACAGAGGCAGGAGAGATATAGACAACGGCCAACAAGATTAGTTTGCGACGTTTAAATTCCTCAAAAAAAACCTCCATAATTTCTCGAGTACCGATAGCAGTACCGATGACGTCGGAGCTTATAAATACTAAAAAAAATAAAAATTTGATAAAAAAAAATATATATATATATACAGTTAAAAAAATATTATAATACAATAAATATCGGTTATCGGTATCGGTATCGGCTTGAGGAGCATAATGTTATCGGTATCGGTGTCAAAAAATCAATATCGTGCATCCCTACTTGTAATACAGTTGTCACTGTGATGTGTTGTTATCTTGTAATACAGTTGTCATGGTGATGTGTTGTCATCTTGTAATACAGTTGTCATGGTGATATGTTGTTATCTTGTAATACAGTTGTCATGGTGATGTGTTGTCATCTTGTAATACAGTTGTCATGGTGATATGTTGTCATCTTGTAATACAGTTGTCATGGTGTTATGTTGTCATCTTGTAATACAGTTGTCATGGTGATGTGTTGTCATCTTGTAATACAGTTGTCATGGTGATATGTTGTCATCTTGTAATACAGTTGTCATGGTGATATGTTGTTATCTTGTAATACAGTTGTCATGGTGATATTTCATTCAGCATGGTCTATTTTCTTTAACATTTTTAAATACTGCTGCAAGGAATTTGTTTCATATGAACTGATGAATGAACTATGTGTTTTATAAAGACTGATGAATGAACTAATAGGTGTTTTATATAGACTGATGAATGAACTAATATGTGTTTTATATAGACTGATGAATGAACTAATAGGTGTTTCATATAGACTGATGAATGAATATAGGTGTTTTATATAGACTGATGAATAGACTGACTGGTCTACTTCCAGACATCGGAATTGTGGATTCGGGTATCGGAGAGTTTTTCTGACGTTTTGAGAGTATGGATTTGTGTGTGAATGTGGACTCTGGAACACGTTGTTTGGGTAAGTAAGTTATGTTATGGTTAAGCGTATGGAAGATGAACGTATGAGGGTTCGGATATCTTTTCTTAGAATGCGGGACGTTCGTATGGAGTTATGAATGCCGGGAGTGTATGTTTGGTAAACCGTTCCAGTTTGACTGTGTGTGCGTATTGGCTTCGGTAATTCGCTACAGGGGTTTAACGGCTTCAGCTGGGTTTTGATTATCAGTTAATCAATGCAGATTCAATTCTGTGTGTCTGTGTACTGTCGTGAGTTTGTGAGTCACGTTAACGGTTGGTCTCATTTCAGCCTCCGTTATACGTTATTTGTTCCGTATGTCGTTTCATATCTGTGTGTCTCGCATGTGCAGTTTGTTTACGTTGGTAACACGGGTCGCTAAGGAATTTAGGTTTGAGGTTGATTGAAGTTTTTTCGTTGCAATATGAGATGAACACAAGGTCAAATTGTACACATATATGCCATACGTATTGCACATATCAACATATAAGTAGTCAAAATATAAGTCTGTTGAATGTAGACAATATACATATTGCACAAAGCTACATATAATTAGTCAAAATATAGGTCTGTTGGATAAACAATATATTGCACAAAGCTATGTATAAATAGACAAAATATAGGTCTGTTGAATGTAAATAATATTCATATTGCACAAAGCTACGTATAAGTAGTCAAAGTATAGGTCTGTTGAATATATAGACCAAAGCGAGTACACCACAAAATAAATATAGATATTGTTTCGGACATACAGTCAATTAAACAGATATGTACACTCAGGACAAGGACTGTACAGCAGAAATAGAGGAATGGAACAAATCTTTTTTTTTTAAGTAAGAAGGTAGACATCAGGTTACACTTGCACATGTAGATAGGTCAATCGACTGGACAGTGCTAGGCTAGGAGTGAGCATTATTTATGGGGGGGTCGATTGAACCTTGTTCCCCAACATAAGTAAAGAAACAACCCCATGTTTTATAAAATCTAGCTGTAGAACCCCTTATGACACACCTTATTTTCTCCATCTTAAGGAAGTGCAAAATATCCCTGAGCCACATAGAGTGAGATGGAGGAGTGGGTGACTTCCAATGCAGTAAAATGAGACATCTAGCCAGGAGAGTAACAAATGCCACCAGGTCAGCTTTATATCGTGGCAGAGGCAGGGTAGTAGGGGAGATAGAGACACCAAAGCAAGCAGTTATGTCAAAGCGTTTCAATATAAGCGTCTTGTATCATTCTTAAGATATCACAGTTATGTTGTGGACGTAAATTAACGTGTGCTTGCTTATGTAGAAACAATGCAAGATAACGAGACCTTTTCATTATAACGTCTTACAACTATGGTTATGACTAAGATATCAAGTATATACTCCCGGAAAATCTTTATGTATGATGATAACGATTATATTGTTAACTTGAGCACAGCTCAATATAAAAATATGAGAAAAAACTGCTGTATTTCAGAGACAAGCGAAGGTAACGTCCCCTGATCTCCGTCCTGTAATGTCCCCAGCCTCGTCTTCCCCTCTGAGGGGACGCAGCTCTTAGCTTGGTCATACTTACCATCTACCGTATATGGACTGGTTTCTTGAAAGCAGAAGTTCACCCAAAAGTTAAAGTAAAACATGTTTTTCCACTTTAGCCGGAGTGCGCTATGTCGCCGTCCTGGTATTTTTGGTCTAGTTCTGCCGGGTCGAGGCGTAACAACAGTGGCAGTCTCCTTCCACCCCAGTTCCACAGACAGATCGTGTCTCTGCCTCACCGTCCCAGGATGAAAGGTGTCCCTGCTGTTGTGTTGTTGAGCTGAACTGTGAGCGAGGCGTGTAGAGAGACTTCGGGGCTAATGAAGTGTTATAACCACAGCGGCACCAGGTTGTAGTGTTCTACCCCCCACCAGTGTGCCCACCACACACTTGTCAGTGGTCAACATAGGGCTGGGCGATATGACCAAAAACGTTATCGCGATAAAATTATAAAATTATTCTCATATAACTCGATATCGATAATTATCGTCGATATAATGTCTGTCAAGTTTAATTAACTTATTATGCCCGGCGCCGATACGCGGGCTGACTTGTTTTGCTGCTGTGAATGTCTCGAGAGTCGAGTTGATGTCGTCATCAGTCCGCGCACGTTAGGAGTTAGCCAAAGCAAGCGGAGTATTTCATGACAATGTACTAAAAAATGACCCTAAAATACTCTGTTCCGCCCAATTCATTGCAACGGCGTCCACCGTATACCCCACACTACTATAACAGTTACCCTCAGAATTCAAAACACACACCAACTCGGCAGGTAACCTGTGAAATAGCGGCGTGCAAGCTAATTAGCCATAGCCAGCCTTGTTTACTGCGTCCTACCTCCGCGCCTCCTTCCGGGTCTCCTTCCGCTATCGGCCATCTCCTTCACTGATTGGTTGTTAGTGCGTGTGTTCATATCCAAGCTTGGAAAATCGATATATCGAAACTTTGCGACCACGTTTCATGTTTATTTCGAGGAAATAATTTATCGCGATAGTTATCGTTATCGTTTTATCGCCCAGCCCTAGGTCAACAGTTATCATATCATACGACTGAGTAGTAACTTTCTCATAGTACAGCGCTGAAAAATACACCCTCAAAGATGCACGTGTCGTTATTAGCAGATAGATAACATTCAGCCACTAGATGTCGCACTAGAGCACCAGCATTATCCAATCAGGTGCATTCCATGTGGGGAAATAGGGAGTAGGGAGGGGATACATGTGACTAGTATTACCTGACCTCTAGTCATTAGTAATAACTGGACTAGTACTACCTGACCTCTAGTCATTAGTAATAACTGGACTAGTATTACCTGGAGACCTCTAGTCATTAGTAATAACTGGACTAGTATTACCTGGAGACCTCTAGTCATTAGTAATAACTGGACTAGTATTACCTGACCTCTAGTCATTAGTAATAACTGGACTAGTATTACCTGGAGACCTCTAGTCATTAGTAATAACTGGACTAGTATTACCTGACCTCTAGTCATTAGTAATAACTGGACTAGTATTACCTGGAGACCTCTAGTCATTAGTAATAACTGGACTAGTATTACCTGGAGACCTCTAGTCATTAGTAATAACTGGACTAGTATTACCTGGAGACCTCTAGTCATTAGTAATAACTGGACTAGTATTACCTGGAGACCTCTAGTCATTAGTAATAACTGGACTAGTATTACCTGACCTCTAGTCATTAGTAATAACTGGACTAGTATTACCTGGAGACCTCTAGTCATTAGTAATAACTGGACTAGTATTACCTGGAGACCTCTAGTCATTAGTAATAACTGGACTAGTATTACCTGGAGACCTCTAGTCATTAGTAATAACTGGACTAGTATTACCTGGAGACCTCTAGTCATTAGTAATAACTGGACTAGTATTACCTGACCTCTAGTCATTAGTAATAACTGGACTAGTATTACCTGGAGACCTCTAGTCATTAGTAATAACTGGACTAGTATTACCTGGAGACCTCTAGTCATTAGTAATAACTGGACTAGTATTACCTGGAGACCTCTAGTCATTAGTAATAACTGGACTAGTATTACCTGGAGACCTCTAGTCATTAGTAATAACTGGACTAGTATTACCTGGAGACCTCTAGTCATTAGTAATAACTGGACTAGTATTACCTGGAGACCTCTAGTCATTAGTAATAACTGGACTAGTATTACCTGACCTCTAGTCATTAGTAATAACTGGACTAGTATTACCTGGAGACCTCTAGTCATTAGTAATAACTGGACTAGTATTACCTGACCTCTAGTCATTAGTAATAACTGGACTAGTATTACCTGACCTCTAGTCATTAGTAATAACTGGACTAGTATTACCTGGAGACCTCTAGTCATTAGTAATAACTGGACTAGTATTACCTGGAGACCTCTAGTCATTAGTAATAACTGCACTAGTATTACCTGACCTCTAGTCATTAGTAATAACTGGACTAGTATTACCTGGAGACCTCTAGTCATTAGTAATAACTGGACTAGTATTACCTGGAGACCTCTAGTCATTAGTAATAACTGGACTAGTATTACCTGGAGACCTCTAGTCATTAGTAATAACTGGACTAGTATTACCTGGAGACCTCTAGTCATTAGTAATAACTGGACTAGTATTACCTGGAGACCTCTAGTCATTAGTAATAACTGGACTAGTATTACCTGACCTCTAGTCATTAGTAATAACTGGACTAGTATTACCTGGAGACCTCTAGTCATTAGTAATAACTGGACTAGTATTACCTGACCTCTAGTCATTAGTAATAACTGGACTAGTATTACCTGGAGACCTCTAGTCATTAGTAATAACTGGACTAGTATTACCTGGAGACCTCTAGTCATTAGTAATAACTGGACTAGTATTACCTGGAGACCTCTAGTCATTAGTAATAACTGGACTAGTATTACCTGACCTCTAGTCATTAGTAATAACTGGACTAGTATTACCTGGAGACCTCTAGTCATTAGTAATAACTGGACTAGTATTACCTGGAGACCTCTAGTCATTAGTAATAACTGGACTAGTATTACCTGGAGACCTCTAGTCATTAGTAATAACTGGACTAGTATTACCTGGAGACCTCTAGTCATTAGTAATAACTGGACTAGTATTACCTGGAGACCTCTAGTCATTAGTAATAACTGGACTAGTATTACCTGGAGACCTCTAGTCATTAGTAATAACTGGACTAGTATTACCTGGAGACCTCTAGTCATTAGTAATAACTGGACTAGTATTACCTGACCTCTAGTCATTAGTAATAACTGGACTAGTATTACCTGGAGACCTCTAGTCATTAGTAATAACTGGACTAGTATTACCTGGAGACCTCTAGTCATTAGTAATAACTGGACTAGTATTACCTGGAGACCTCTAGTCATTAGTAATAACTGGACTAGTATTACCTGGAGACCTCTAGTCATTAGTAATAACTGGACTAGTATTACCTGGAGACCTCTAGTCATTAGTAATAACTGGACTAGTATTACCTGGAGACCTCTAGTCATTAGTAATAACTGGACTAGTATTACCTGGAGACCTCTAGTCATTAGTAATAACTGGACTAGTATTACCTGGAGACCTCTAGTCATTAGTAATAACTGGACTAGTATTACCTGGAGACCTCTAGTCATTAGTAATAACTGGACTAGTATTACCTGGAGACCTCTAGTCATTAGTAATAACTGGACTAGTATTACCTGGAGACCTCTAGTCATTAGTAATAACTGGACTAGTATTACCTGGAGACCTCTAGTCATTAGTAATAACTGCACTAGTATTACCTGGAGACCTCTAGTCATTAGTAATAACTGGACTAGTATTACCTGGAGACCTCTAGTCATTAGTAATAACTGGACTAGTATTACCTGGAGACCTCTAGTCATTAGTAATAACTGGACTAGTATTACCTGGAGACCTCTAGTCATTAGTAATAACTGGACTAGTATTACCTGGAGACCTCTAGTCATTAGTAATAACTGGACTAGTATTACCTGGAGACCTCTAGTCATTAGTAATAACTGGACTAGTATTACCTGACCTCTAGTCATTAGTAATAACTGGACTAGTATTACCTGGAGACCTCTAGTCATTAGTAATAACTGGACTAGTATTACCTGGAGACCTCTAGTCATTAGTAATAACTGGACTAGTATTACCTGACCTCTAGTCATTAGTAATAACTGGACTAGTATTACCTGACCTCTAGTCATTAGTAATAACTGGACTAGTATTACCTGGAGACCTCTAGTCATTAGTAATAACTGGACTAGTATTCTAGTATTACCTGGAGACCTCTAGTCATTAGTAATAACTGGACTAGTATTACCTGGAGACCTCTAGTCATTAGTAATAACTGGACTAGTATTACCTGGAGACCTCTAGTCATTAGTAATAACTGGACTAGTATTACCTGGAGACCTCTAGTCATTAGTAATAACTGGACTAGTATTACCTGACCTCTAGTCATTAGTAATAACTGGACTAGTATTACCTGGAGACCTCTAGTCATTAGTAATAACTGGACTAGTATTACCTGGACCTCTAGTCATTAGTAATAACTGGACTAGTATTACCTGGAGACCTCTAGTCATTAGTAATAACTGGACTAGTATTACCTGGAGACCTCTAGTCATTAGTAATAACTGGACTAGTATTACCTGACCTCTAGTCATTAGTAATAACTGGACTAGTATTACCTGGAGACCTCTAGTCATTAGTAATAACTGGACTAGTATTACCTGGAGACCTCTAGTCATTAGTAATAACTGGACTAGTATTACCTGGAGACCTCTAGTCATTAGTAATAACTGGACTAGTATTACCTGGAGACCTCTAGTCATTAGTAATAACTGGACTAGTATTACCTGGAGACCTCTAGTCATTAGTAATAACTGGACTAGTATTACCTGGAGACCTCTAGTCATTAGTAATAACTGGACTAGTATTACCTGGAGACCTCTAGTCATTAGTAATAACTGGACTAGTATTACCTGGAGACCTCTAGTCATTAGTAATAACTGGACTAGTATTACCTGAGACCTCTAGTCATTAGTAATAACTGGACTAGTATTACCTGGAGACCTTAGTATTACCTGGAGACCTCTAGTCATTAGTAATAACTGGACTAGTATTACCTGGAGACCTCTAGTCATTAGTAATAACTGGACTAGTATTACCTGACCTCTAGTCATTAGTAATAACTGGACTAGTATTACCTGGAGACCTCTAGTCATTAGTAATAACTGGACTAGTATTACCTGACCTCTAGTCATTAGTAATAACTGGACTAGTATTACCTGGAGACCTCTAGTCATTAGTAATAACTAGACTAGTATTACCTGGAGACCTCTAGTCATTAGTAATAACTGGACTAGTATTACCTGACCTCTAGTCATTAGTAATAACTGGACTAGTATTACCTGACCTCTAGTCATTAGTAATAACTGGACTAGTATTACCTGGAGACCTCTAGTCATTAGTAATAACTGGACTAGTATTACCTGACCTCTAGTCATTAGTAATAACTGGACTAGTATTACCTGGAGACCTCTAGTCATTAGTAATAACTGGACTAGTATTACCTGGAGACCTCTAGTCATTAGTAATAACTGGACTAGTATTACCTGGAGACCTCTAGTCATTAGTAATAACTGGACTAGTATTACCTGGAGACCTCTAGTCATTAGTAATAACTGGACTAGTATTACCTGACCTCTAGTCATTAGTAATAACTGGACTAGTATTACCTGGAGACCTCTAGTCATTAGTAATAACTGGACTAGTATTACCTGACCTCTAGTCATTAGTAATAACTGGACTAGTATTACCTGGAGACCTCTAGTCATTAGTAATAACTGGACTAGTATTACCTGGAGACCTCTAGTCATTAGTAATAACTGGACTAGTATTACCTGGAGACCTCTAGTCATTAGTAATAACTGCACTAGTATTACCTGGAGACCTCTAGTCATTAGTAATAACTGGACTAGTATTACCTGGAGACCTCTAGTCATTAGTAATAACTGGACTAGTATTACCTGGAGACCTCTAGTCATTAGTAATAACTGGACTAGTATTACCTGACCTCTAGTCATTAGTAATAACTGGACTAGTATTACCTGGAGACCTCTAGTCATTAGTAATAACTGGACTAGTATTACCTGGAGACCTCTAGTCATTAGTAATAACTGGACTAGTATTACCTGGAGACCTCTAGTCATTAGTAATAACTGGACTAGTATTACCTGGAGACCTCTAGTCATTAGTAATAACTGGACTAGTATTACCTGGAGACCTCTAGTCATTAGTAATAACTGGACTAGTATTACCTGACCTCTAGTCATTAGTAATAACTGGACTAGTATTACCTGGAGACCTCTAGTCATTAGTAATAACTGGACTAGTATTACCTGGAGACCTCTAGTCATTAGTAATAACTGGACTAGTATTACCTGGAGACCTCTAGTCATTAGTAATAACTGGACTAGTATTACCTGGAGACCTCTAGTCATTAGTAATAACTGGACTAGTATTACCTGACCTCTAGTCATTAGTAATAACTGGACTAGTATTACCTGGAGACCTCTAGTCATTAGTAATAACTGCACTAGTATTACCTGACCTCTAGTCATTAGTAATAACTGGACTAGTATTACCTGGAGACCTCTAGTCATTAGTAATAACTGGACTAGTATTACCTGACCTCTAGTCATTAGTAATAACTGGACTAGTATTACCTGGAGACCTCTAGTCATTAGTAATAACTGGACTAGTATTACCTGGAGACCTCTAGTCATTAGTAATAACTGGACTAGTATTACCTGGAGACCTCTAGTCATTAGTAATAACTGGACTAGTATTACCTGACCTCTAGTCATTAGTAATAACTGGACTAGTATTACCTGGAGACCTCTAGTCATTAGTAATAACTGGACTAGTATTACCTGGAGACCTCTAGTCATTAGTAATAACTGGACTAGTATTACCTGGAGACCTCTAGTCATTAGTAATAACTGGACTAGTATTACCTGACCTCTAGTCATTAGTAATAACTGGACTAGTATTACCTGACCTCTAGTCATTAGTAATAACTGGACTAGTATTACCTGACCTCTAGTCATTAGTAATAACTGGACTAGTATTACCTGGAGACCTCTAGTCATTAGTAATAACTGGACTAGTATTACCTGGA
This sequence comes from Notolepis coatsorum, assembly GCF_963971535.1. Lineage (NCBI taxonomy): Eukaryota > Metazoa > Chordata > Actinopteri > Aulopiformes > Paralepididae > Notolepis > Notolepis coatsorum. Next base: position 14,006,389 of record NC_140177.1, read on the forward strand.
GACCTCTAGTCATTAGTAATAACTGGACTAGTATTACCTGGAGACCTCTAGTCATTAGTAATAACTGGACTAGTATTACCTGGAGACCTCTAGTCATTAGTAATAACTGGACTAGTATTACCTGGAGACCTCTAGTCATTAGTAATAACTTTACTAGTATTACCTGGAGACCTCTAGTCATTAGTAATAACTGGACTAGTATTACCTGACCTCTAGTCATTAGTAATAACTGGACTAGTATTACCTGACCTCTAGTCATTAGTAATAACTGGACTAGTATTACCTGACCTCTAGTCATTAGTAATAACTGGACTAGTATTACCTGGGGACCTCTAGTCATTAGTAATAACTGGACTAGTATTACCTGACCTCTAGTCATTAGTAATAACTGGACTAGTATTACCTGGAGACCTCTAGTCATTAGTAATAACTGGACTAGTATTACCTGGAGACCTCTAGTCATTAGTAATAACTGGACTAGTATTACCTGGAGACCTCTAGTCATTAGTAATAACTGGACTAGTATTACCTGGAGACCTCTAGTCATTAGTAATAACTGGACTAGTATTACCTGACCTCTAGTCATTAGTAATAACTGGACTAGTATTACCTGGAGACCTCTAGTCATTAGTAATAACTGGACTAGTATTACCTGACCTCTAGTCATTAGTAATAACTGGACTAGTATTACCTGGAGACCTCTAGTCATTAGTAATAACTGGACTAGTATTACCTGGAGACCTCTAGTCATTAGTAATAACTGGACTAGTATTACCTGGAGACCTCTAGTCATTAGTAATAACTGGACTAGTATTACCTGGAGACCTCTAGTCATTAGTAATAACTGGACTAGTATTACCTGACCTCTAGTCATTAGTAATAACTGGACTAGTATTACCTGACCTCTAGTCATTAGTAATAACTGGACTAGTATTACCTGACCTCTAGTCATTAGTAATAACTGGACTAGTATTACCTGACCTCTAGTCATTAGTAATAACTGGACTAGTATTACCTGGAGACCTCTAGTCATTAGTAATAACTGGACTAGTATTACCTGGAGACCTCTAGTCATTAGTAATAACTGGACTAGTATTACCTGGAGACCTCTAGTCATTAGTAATAACTGGACTAGTATTACCTGACCTCTAGTCATTAGTAATAACTGGACTAGTATTACCTGGAGACCTCTAGTCATTAGTAATAACTGGACTAGTATTACCTGGAGACCTCTAGTCATTAGTAATAACTGGACTAGTATTACCTGGAGACCTCTAGTCATTAGTAATAACTGGACTAGTATGACCTGGAGACCTCTAGTCATTAGTAATAACTGGACTAGTATTACCTGACCTCTAGTCATTAGTAATAACTGGACTAGTATTACCTGACCTCTAGTCATTAGTAATAACTGGACTAGTATTACCTGGAGACCTCTAGTCATTAGTAATAACTGGACTAGTATTACCTGGAGACCTCTAGTCATTAGTAATAACTGACTAGTATTACCTGGAGACCTCTAGTCATTAGTAATAACTGCACTAGTATTACCTGGAGACCTCTAGTCATTAGTAATAACTGGACTAGTACTACCTGACCTCTAGTCATTAGTGACACTGATAAACCTCTCAGTTTTGAATGCATTTTCAATTCAGTTATACAAAGGCAAGATATTCATTAGGAGGATGGGATGCACAGCACACACATACACACCACACATACACGCACACACATATACACACACACAGTCACACACACACACACACTACAATTCCTGTTGTTTCAGATGGTACCAAGCTCTCTCTCCCTCTCTCTCTCCCTCTCTCTTTCTCTCTCACTCTCTCTCTCTCACCATGTGTGTGTATTATGTGTATGTGTGTGTGTGTGTGTGTGTGTGTGTGTATATGTGTGTGTATATAAGTGTGTGTGTGTGTGTGTCTGTGTGTAAGCTGTTTTTTGGAGATTAAATGGCAGCAGACAGGGGTAGAGAGAGAGAATGAGGGGAAGAGAGAGGGAAAGCAAGAGAGAGGGAGAGAGAGGGAGAGAGAGAGTGAGGGAGAGAGTGTGAGGGCGAGAGAGTGAGGAGAGAGAGTGAGGGAGAGAGAAAGTGAGGGAGAGAGAGAGGGAGAGAGAGAGTGAGGGAGAGAGAAAGTGAGGGAGAGAGGGTGAGAGAGAGTAAGGGAGAGAGAGACTGGTTGGATGACCCAGCTGTTCTGGGGGATTAACTCTGTTCCCAGTCCGTTGCTATTCTATCTTCTCTCCCCCTCACCCTCTCTCTCTCTCCCTCACTCTCCCTCTCTCTCTCCCTCACTCTCCCTCTCCTCTGCCCTTCTCTCTCTCTCTCTCTCTCTCTCTCTCTCTCTCTCTCTCTCTCTCTCTCTCTCTCTCTCTCTCTCTCCAGCCTGTCTTTAATTTTCTATCTGACCACCAGCTTATCATGCCTCTATGATGTAGATGCACACACACACACACACACACACACACACACACACACACACACACACACACACACACACACACACACACACACACACACACACACACACACACACACACACACACACACATACACACAGACACACACAAACACCTGGCATTAGAATGTGTTTTCACATGTGTCTCAAGTGACCACATGATAGGCAGAGTGACAGAATGACAGACAGATTGATATACAGAGTGATATACAGAGTTACACACAGAGTGATAGATAGAGTGACAGACATAGTGACAGACAGAGTGACAGACAGAGTGACAGACAGAGTGACAGACAGAGTGATAGATAGAGTGACAGACAGAGTGACAGACAGAGTGACAGACAGAGTGATAGATAGAGTGACAGACAGAGTGACAGACAGAGTGACAGACAGAGTGACAGACAGAGTGACAGACAGGGGCCCTCAGACACCGGTACCACTTACCAGCATCAGCTGAACCAGTTTGTGGTTGGGGTGGTTTGGGTCTTGCACGTCCCAGGTGAGGTCCTCAGTGGTGTCTGGTGTGGGGCAGGTCCCAGGTGAGGTCCTCTGTGATGTCTGGTGTGGGGCAGGTCCCAGGTGAGCTCCTCTGTGATGTCTGGTGTGGGGCAGGTCCCAGGTGAGGTCCTCAGTGATGTCTGGTGTGGGGCAGGTCCCAGGTGAGGTCCTCAGTGATGTCTGGTGTGGTGCAGGTCCCAGGTGAGCTCCTCTGTGATGTCTGGTGTGGGGCAGGTCCCAGGTGAGCTCCTCTGTGATGTCTGGTGTGGGGCAGGTCCCAGGTGAGCTCCTCTGTGGTGTCTGGTGTGGTGCAGGTCCCAGGTGAGGTCCTCTGTGATGTCTGGTGTGGGGCAGGTCCCAGGTGAGGTCCTCAGTGATGTCTGGTGTGGGGCAGGTCCCAGGTGAGCTCCTCTGTGATGTCTGGTGTGGTGCAGGTCCCAGGTGAGGTCCTCTGTGGTGTCTGGTGTGGGGCAGGTCCCAGGTGAGGTCCTCTGTGGTGTCTGGTGTGCAGGTCCCAGGTGAGGTCCTCAGTGATGTCTGGTGTGGGGCTCGTCCCAGGTGAGGT
>NC_140177.1:14012625-14031769 GCF_963971535.1 Notolepis coatsorum
GTCTATTCTGATAACGCTAACGTTACCTCTCATTGTGTCTATTCTACAAGCGTTAACATTAGCTAGGCTGTCTATGCTAACGTTAGCATTAGGCTAACAAGCTGTAACGTTACCAGTCGCGTCTATTTGCTAACGTTAGCATTAGGTAATAACCGGTTTAAAATGGATGGTGATTACCTCACGTTGTGTCTATTCTATTAGCATTAACGTTACTCATACAAACAATCAATAGCGAGTTATATTGATCGCGCTATGTACGATAGCCATGCTAAAACGCTAGCACAACATCAGCACAACATAAGCTTAAGCCTTAACAAGTCAGTGATCTTTTTGCGAGACTAAACTCTCCGCTCGGTGGCAAATTGTGTTGACGTCGGTTTTGTTTAATCAATAAATGAGGCAGAATACACAGTGACTGTATTGTTTGTTTATTGAACTTGTGCCTGCTGCAACCATAATGAAATCCTATGCGAGACATTCAAGATGGCGGCTCTGTTTTCGTTCAGACTCTCCAAACAGTGACGCGTCTCTCTTCTGACCAATCAGTGGTCTGCAGTTTTTCACGTGACATTTATGGTACCAGTTCTACCCGCTTGGCTCGCGCTTGGAACCAGAGTCGAGCAGGGACTAAAAAAGTACCCGAAAAAGTACCTGGTACCAGGTAGTACCAGGTACTTTGGTAATGGAAAACCGAAAATACCGAGTAGAGTAGAGTAGAGTAGAGTAGGTACCATGCAGTGGAAAAGCGCCATATGTGTCATGGTCCCAGCCGGGGACCCTTCCTGAACAATGTGAGCAGTGGTTTTCTGCCGCCCTCTGGTGGCCAAACGCAGCAGCTCCAGATACTGCACCTTCTTAGGCATTTAGGCCTAGGTTTGAATACTATTATTAATGCTATGCTGCCTCTGTTCATGTTGTGTTTCCCCGGTCTAGCGTGTATTTAAAAGGTTATCGTTTACATATGTTTCCTTTAAGGGTTATCCCTTTACATATATGTTTCCAGTGTGGAGATAATCTCCTTACATATATTTTTCTAGTGTGGTGATATTCCCTTTACATATATGTTTCCAGTGTGGAGATAATCTCCTTACTGTACATATATTTTTCTAGTGTGGTGATATTCCCTTTACATATGTTTCCAGTAAGATAATCCCTTTACACATGCCAACTGGCGCTCATCAGTAATCACAGGCAGTATTTATTCCTGCCCGTTTCTCACTTCCCTGTCGCGCCATTGCCATTGTTTTGTTTGTCTACCCTTGTGTTCGGTCACTTACCCTGTTCCCCTTCACTCCTGTTATTTCCCAGTGAGTCCGTTCCTTATTCCAGCACTGCTGAGTTTTGTTTGTCCGGGTTTTGCAGTTCGCATTTGTTTTGTATCATTGTTGCTTACTACTGCTAAGTAAAAGCCTGTTCACTTTCATTCCGTCGTCTCTGCCTCTACTCTCTCTGATCGTGTTCAGCATTTGGGGTCTCCTCACCTATCCTCACACCGAACCCTCACACTATGACCCCCCTGCACAAAAAAGGCAGCAAATTAGACCCAGGCAACTACCGCCCTGTTTCTATTATTATTATATATTTTTTTAACTTCATTTTTAGCGTTTATCGCTTTTCTGGTCAAGCATGACCGACATTTGTAGGGTGAAACGGGAGAGAGAGCAGGGGAAGACATTCGGCAAATGACGGCGAGTCCGGGAATCGAACTCGGAGTCAACCAGATCCGTGACGCAGCACGGTATTCCGCGACGCAGCGCGGTACATGGTGTGCTACTGGAGCACCCCCCTGTTTCTATTCTTACCTCCATCTCGAAAGTTATGGAAAAATAGTCTACGAACAGGTCGAAAAGTACCTTGCAGGAAAAAAAGCTAATCTACGAATTCCAATTGGGCTTCAGAACATCCCACTCCACTGACACATGCCTTCTCTATTTGAACGACCACATCAAACACGAGGTGGACGTGGGCAAATACTGCGGCATGGTCATGCTGGACCTCCAAAAGGCTTTCGACACTGTCAATCACTCCATTCTGATTGATACGCTAAAAGCAATTGGTTTTGATATTTCATCAGTGAGCTGGATGCAATCCTACCTGGAGGGGAGAGAACAGATGGTGGAGGTGAACGGTATACTGCCCCCCCCCCCCCTCCCAGTGAGCTGTGGTGTTCCACAAGGAAGCATACCAGGACCTTTACTGTTCCTAATTTATGCAAATGACATGTCATCAGCTTGTGACTGCAACTTGTTCCTGTTCGCGGACGACTCAGCCCTGCTGGTCTCTGACAGGGACAAGTTGCAGGCTGAAAAAGCCCTCAGCTCTGAACTCGGCAGAATCTGCACCTGGCTCGCTAATAACAAACTATCATTACACCTGGGTAAAACGGAATCCATTCTCTTTGGATCAAATAGCAAACTCAGCAAGGACTACAGCTTCTCAGTTACAGTGGGTGACAATATTGTCACAAGGAAAGATGAAATTACCTACCCGGGTTCCATCCTAGAGGAAAATCTTTCCTGTGACAAAATGGCAACCAATGTAATCAAAAAAGTCCACCAACAAACACGATTTTTGTACATGGATCTCCTCTCTGGTAAATAAGAATACCTTGAAGACTCTAACAGGAGCACTCATTCAAGGATTCTACGACTATGCTTGCACCTCATGGTACTAAAGCACCTCAAATGCCCTAAAAACAAGGCTACAAACATCACAAAACAAACTGGTCAGACTACTGCTTGGCCTTACTCCTAAAACCCACCTTACCCCTGCCCATTTTGACAATCTAGGATGGCTTAGAGTCAGGGCCGCCTCATGGGGTGTGCGAGCAGTGCGGTCGCACAGGGCCTCGCGGGAAGGGGGGCCTCGCACAAAAAAAAATTAAAGAAAATAATTTTTTTTTTATTTATAATTTTTTTTATAATTTGTTTTTATTTTTATTTATTTTTTTGCGAGGCCCCCCTTCCCGCGAGGCCCTTTTTCATCACAGACCTAAAATCTAGTTTTGCTTATATGCTTATATATTTCACATTAGACACGTTTGTAGAATGTTCCTGGCTCTGCGGCTCTGCACTATTCTCTATTGGAGCTCTGGGGCTCTGCAGCAGACATACTATTGGTTTCAAGAAGGGAGGGGTTACATCATGTGTACACCGGCGTGCGTTTGACTATTTCGCGCGTGCAGCTTTGGAGGTTATGCTTAGTTATACCAGCCAAAACGAAGAGGACGGTCATTCGGCAGATGGACTGAAGATGAAAGTTGTTGCATGTTAGACAGTTCAGTCAGGCTAGCCATCCCGGCTAAAGGCAGGGACAGCTAGTTAGCTTTAGCTACGTTATAATATTGAGTGCTAACATGTGGTTCAGTCGGGATAGCCATGATGATGTCGGCTAGTAGCTAGCTTAGCTAAAGGCTAACTAGCGTTAGCTAACCTAGAGAGAGCGTGTGCAGCATTGTTATGCCAAGATGAAGAGGACGGTCATTCGGCAGATGAACTTCGTCAACTCCACGCGGTTGTCTCCATCCTCTTGGACGTTTGGTGAGTTTTTAATGCACTCTATTCTATTCCCGCCATGGATATCTCTCTCTCTCTCTCTCTCGGGAGCCAAACAGGCCGGCTAGCTGTTGTAGTAGCTAACGGTGTGTGGCCTGGTGTCAGCACCTGGTGCGAGGGAGGTGAGCTTGGTGTTTGACGTGTATTGCCTTCTTTTTCCCTTCCCTCTTCGGATGAGAAGAGGAAAACACAGCGGCTGTCTGAAGTGTTGGCCTGTATTGCTTTTCTCACGTTGTACAGTTTTTCAGTGGTAGCCGCATAGCTTGCTTCTGCGTTAGCTAGTGGTTAGCGATAGCCGGGTTGAGCTAACTGTTAGCCAGTTAGCTGTTTAGCTACGACGTTAGCTGCTCGTTTTCGCTCGGCTGGGAACGTTAGCTTGATGCTATCAGTTAGCCTAGAGTTAACTGTTAGCTTGTGCTACGACCATTGACATTAGCCGTGAGAATAGCAGGCCCTGGCACTCTGACTACGACATCATCTTTGACAGAAGATGTAGTCGGGCCTGCACCATGACAAGGCTCCGGCCATAGCTTCTTTTTGTCCCGCCAGCGAGAGGCCTTTCGTCAACGTGGAGACCTGTGTTGCGGCCTTTCGCCCTGCGTTCCTTGGTGCAGGTAAGATGTCCATTGGACATTACCCCACTCTTCCTTCCTTCCCCTCCCGAATGTTTTGTTAATAACGATGTTTTTTTCCGGGCAAAACATATGTTACTTCACAACATTTGGAGATACGACATGTGCTGTGTGTGAATTGTCTTGGTCGTTTGTGTAGCTTGGGTAGCGTTGGCCAAAGCTGTGTGTGGCCTGGTGTCAGTACCTGGCTACTCTATTTGCAGTTAGCCTATTTAGCTGATGTCGGCCATTGGCTCCTTGCTACTTTGTTTTCTCTGGTATAGACCCTCTTCTCTTTGGATTTAAGTGTTGATCTTTGTCCTTTTGGATCTATGTCTATTCATGTTGCCTTTGTGAAGTTATCTTTTCCTTCTGTTTTGTTCTTCCATTAAAAGTTGAATATCCTTTAGGGGCTCATCTTTGCTTATCTCTCTCATACATGCTCTCTCTCTAACACACACACAGACATGCTCTCTCTCTCTAACACACAAACACACATGCTCTCTCGCTCTCTCCTTCTAACACACAGACATGCTCTATATCTCTCTCTAACACACACAATGACATGCTCTCTCTCTATATATTTCTCTCTCTTTCTAACACACATATACATGCTCTCTCTCTAACACACACACACAAACAGACATGCTCTCTCTCTATCTTTCTCTCTCTGGCCTTGCTCTGGTGGAGGGTCAGGGGCATTGCCGGGTCTGTGCAGCGATAACACTGTATATTGACTGTAGAACGGGAGCTCTCTCTCGCTCTCTCTCTTGCTATATGTTGACTGTATCATGCCCAGCCTCGGGCAGCGCTATTATTTAAGAATATGTTGACTGTATGAAATATATATATATATTTTTTTTTTTTTGCTTTTTTTTACCTTTTAGGGGGGGGGGGGCTCGCGTTTAATCTCGCACAGGGCCTCGCATTTCTCCCAGGCGGCCCTGCTTAGAGTAGACAACAGAGTACAGCAACTTGCAATGGGCCTGGTCTACAAGATACACTACAGTACACCCAGTGCCGTTTATTAACACATTCCCTGCCACGTAAGTTGAGCATCTTATACCACTCTCTGCCAGCACTGTAAGCCTATGGAGATGTTCACCTTCTTTGCAGGGCTATAACTTTTTAGATTGTATTGCTAAATTGACATTACTATGGCCCATTCAACATCGATTATCTATCGTTCAGGATGTAGGAACGTTTAACTTTTTCATTAATAGATTAATACGAAAATACCATCTAGAATATAAATATGTTTTTATCGTTTTCTGCAGTAATTCCTAGAACGTAAGATATCATAAACTCATATATAGATTATCAGATGCCGTTTGTTGGTGATACACGCTATATTAAAAATTTCAACTGTACATGATCCTAAACGTTATGACTGATCATGCGCGGATGAACGGGGGAGGGGTCGTTTATAATTCCGTGATCGTCGGTAAATGCTTTATGTAGTATGGGTGATATATTGAGCAGAGCAGTTTGCATGGATAATAATAAACAAACGCGCTGAAAATGACGTCAGTGTCCTCTTACCGTTCGACAATGAGACTGGAGGAAAAAGATCCCACTTATTTGACGGCGATCTCCTAAATCCATTTCCGGTTTGTATAATCATAAACAATGGCCAAATCGTATCGATTATTGCGTTATGGCAGCGATCGCTACACACGAATGTGTGTATACAGTCCCGCAACAATATGCGAGTGCCGGACGCATTTCCAAGACGCACCGAGATCGACTCGTCCATTTCCGGTTTGGCAACTCGCCGATCATCCACCAGGGGGCAGTATTGAAGCGTTGCAGTGTTGTGCATGCTCCCACTGCATCAGACAAGGCTCCGTGAGGGAATTATGAAAAAAAATTAAATATGATCTCAATAACGTCGTACGCCGTGGATTGGCAGAATTCGCATGAACTTGAAACACGTCGTAAGCCGTTTCCGCCGTGGGATGTGTTAATACATTTTATTTTTTTTGCATACAGTCAACGTATTCTTAAATAATAGCACTGCCCGAGGCTGGGCATACAGTCAACATATTCTTAAATAATAGCGCTGCCCGAGGCTGGGCATATGATACAGTCAATGTATTCTTAAATAATAGCGCTGCCCGAGGCTTAGTGGCAATGCACCTGTACAGTCGTACACCTGGCAGTAAGAGGGAAAATGCATAAAACACCCCTGGAACCTGATAAACAAGCTTAAAGGTCAACCTCCACGTTGTATTTTTGTTCAATAAACAATGTGGACTAGGCCAACAGTGGCTTTCATGAAGAAGGGAAAAAATAAGTATTGAAATTGACCCAGTTTTAGCGTTTTTATCAAAACATTTTGTCTGCCCAACACAATCAACATGCACATGCATATTTTAATCAATGGTTTATAACGTGCACGTGTAATGTCGTCACAACAGGTATTGGTCACCAGGGGGATCACCAGGGGGCGCTGAGAGTCACACAGCTAGTGGCAGGCAGAGAGCCTTGCTACCATAGATATATGCTTGCTACTACTAGCCGAATGGAAATGTATCTGTTTCACCTCACTATTGCTCCGTGATTATAGCCATCCATCCATCTCTAAAGCTAACCACTATTTGTAAAAGCCACAACCACGTTACCATATTTGTAATAATGTAAATCATTGTGTCGTTGTACACATAGTGTTTATAACGTTAGTAGATAACATAGCTTAGCTTGGTAGCTATTGTGCTAACAACATATCCCGACATCCGGCTCGCTGGCCGGCATGAACGGCCGACCCAAAATGGTTCTCTCCTCTCTGTACACCCCGACCCGTCCCCACGGGTGCCCTGCCGGGGGGCCCATGGACGCGACGGCGGCGGCAGCCGCAGGGCGCCCGAGCCCGCAAAGGCTAGTGTTACACGATAGCTATGAGCTAGCTATGAGCTAACTAGCGCTGCGGGCTCCGGCGCCCTGCGGCCGCCGCTGTTGTAGAGTCCACAAGCTTCACTCGGTGCATCAGTCACGAAAGGGGCTATGATGAGCTTGGCAAGCCAGAGTAAAACACAGTTTTCATTCAATCAATCAATAACAACATTAACCAGACTCTCGTTGTCTCTATTATGCTAACGCTAACGTTACCTCATTGTGTCTATTCTACACAGATAGCCTCTCGTGTCTATCTGCTAACGTTAGCATTAGGCTAACTAACGTTACGTCCCTAACCCCCAACAACAAGCGTAACTAATCAGCGATCTTTTTGTCAGACTAAACTCTCCGCTCGGTGGCAAATTGTGTTGATGTCCGTTTTGTTTCATCAATAAATGAGGCAGAATACACAGTGACTGTATCCTTTTTTATTGCACTTGTTTCTTGCTGCAGTGCAAACATACAAAAGACATCCTACGCGAGACATCAAAGATGGCGGCGTTCTGTTTTCGTTCAGACTCCCCAAACAGTGACGTCACCGTGTCTCTCTTCTGACCAATCAGTGGTCTGCAGTTTTTCACGTGTCATTTCTGGAGCTCTCATGCTGATCACCAGCAGCCCTGCCTCCCCACACGGAGACAAACTGAGTACTTTATTTTAGTGGAAAAGCAACATTAGATTCGGCTCATTAATATGCAAGCCACACCTGTTGTGACGTCGGCGTTTGATAAGCTTTTTTGATTCGCGCGTGCATGTTATTCGTGCGTGGACCTTTTTAACTCTTTCAGAGTGGCATTTCCGGTGTCAAATGGAAAAAAATAAATAATGAAATTATATACCAATGATGTAAACTACCCATAATTGATCAGTAGGGTTTAACCTAGAGGTTGGGCTTTAAAGCCAGGTTAATTTTTCAAGCACGACATGCAGATTTTCAGTTTTGCCTTATTTGAATCGAACTCTATAAGCTTAGTACACATGTCACAAACTGCATGAGTACAGTGTGAGCAGACCCTGTTGCATGATGCAACAGACCGAGTGAGAGAGAGAGACAGAGAGAGCGCGAGAGAAAGAGAGTGCGAGAGAGTGCGCACGAGAGCGAGAGAGAGAGAGAGAGCAAGAGAGAGAGAGCGAGAGAGAGAGAGCAAGAGAGAGAGAGCGAGAGAGAGAGAGCAAGAGAGAGAGCGCGAGAGAGAGAGAGAGAGAAAGAGAGCAAGAGAGAGAGAGAGAGAGAGAAAGAGAGAGAGAGAGAGACAGAGAGAGAGAGAGAGAGAGAGCGAGAGAGAGAGAGAGAGAGAGAGAGAGAGAGAGAGAGAGAGAGAGAGAGAGAGAGATCCACGGCGGGAACAGAATAGATTGCATTAAAAACTCACCAAACGTCCAAGAGGAAGGAGACAACCGTGGAGATGACAAAGTTCACCAGTCCATATTGTCCCCCCCGTTGGGATGAACTTGGGAGTCTGTTCCTAGTTTATCTGCCACACGTTAGCACTCGATAACGTAGCTAACGCTAGTTAGCTGTCCCTGCCTTTAGCTAAGCCGACATGGCTAGCCTGATTGAACATTCTAACACGCAACAACTTTCATCTTCAGTCCATCTGCCGAACGTCCTCTTCGTCATGGCATAACCTAATCACTATACTTGGTATTGATAAGCTTACGGCACGCAGCGTTATTTCTTCTGCTCCGATGCTGCACATTTGGTTTTCAAAAGTAGAATGCTCTTGGCCAAGACATCCACTCGCTCCCATGGATAGCGCCGAATAGACCCCGTACCTGTACCCCCTCCCCTCGTGGATAATACCGGTCTTCTTCACATCTCTCTACCGACTACCAGACCGATGCCAACCAGCTCCCCCTAGTGTTAGTCCTCCCACGATGCTTTGCAAAAAAGTTAACGGGTCATTGAATGAAACCAATAGTATATCTGCAGAGCTGCAGAGCCCGGAACACTATTCTACAAACGTGTCTAATGTGAAATATATAAGCATGTAAGCAAAACTAGATTTTATGTCTGTGATGGAAAATGATTGTTAACATTCTATTTATTTATATTTTTATAAAAATATATATATATATTTAAAAAAAAAAAATCGCGAGGCCCCCTTCCCCGCGAGGCCCTGTGCGACCGCACTGCTCGCACGCCCCTTGAGACGCCCTGAGTACACCACTAAGATACCCATGTACCTGTTGAAATACTTCCTAAAGGTCAGTGAAGTCCACGACCACAACATCAGTTCCACAAATCACGTTCAACCCAGATTTGGCTCAAACAAGGGACTAAACACGTTTCGCAATTATGCCACAATAATGTGGAACGCCCTACCCAAAGCTGTAAAGGAATGTGAATCCCTACCCACCTTCAAAACCTCTCTCAAAGAGCACCTACGGGTGGCTGCAATTAGAAACTGGCCCTGGTAAATGTCAAAATTTAGCCAGTATGACGACCGGCCAAGCCGGAGGCACTGCTGACAGCTGAATTCGATACCAGTGTCTCTGCAGTGGTAGACAGAGGCTTAGTCCGCTGTGCTACCCGGCCGCAGTCCTGTTCTCATTCTAGAAGCCTCTATACCTCTCTGTTTCAATCCTGTTCTCATTCTAACAGCCTCTATACATCTCTGTTTCAGTCTTGTTCTCATTCTAGAAGCCTCTATACCTCTCTGTTTCAGTCCTGTTCTCATTCTAACAGCCTCTATACCTCTCTGTTTCAGTGCGGTTCTCATTCTAGCAGCCTCTATACCTCTCTGTTTCAGTCCTGTTCTCATTCTAGCAGCCTCTATACCTCTCTGTTTCAGTCCTGTTCTCATTCTAGCAGCCTCTATACCTCTCTGTTTCAGTCCTGTTCTCATTCTAGCAGCCTCTATACCTCTCTGTTTCAGTCCTGTTCTCATTCTAGCAGCCTCTATACCCCTCTGTTTCAGTGCGGTTCTCATTCTAGCAGCCTCTATACCTCTCTGTTTCAGTCCTGTTCTCATTCTAACAGCCTCTATACCTCTCTGTTTCACTCCTGTTCTCATTCTAGCAGCCTCTATAACAAAAGATAATATTTATGCGCAAGCCGCCTTCTTGTACATGCACATTTTATCAAGATATCTTCACACTAGTGTTGTCACGATACTGGAATTTCGAACTTCGATACGATACCTTGAAAAGTATCGATATTCTATACCATTTTCGATACTACGAAAATGCAAAATGTATAATAAAAAAATATAACACTTTTAAAACCCTTTGTTTCTCTTTAGATCAGACATTTAAAAATAACAAAATGATCTAATCTAAATCAAATCAAACCCCCCCTCTTAAAAACAAAAACCTGTGTTTAACCTAGCCATCTATAAAACATCATGCTAAAACTGTGAAACAAATGTCCTACTCCCCTAAAGAAAGAAATACATAGCAAACATGACTCAGTTATGCAATAGTGCTGCTGCTTTTTATTTGGTTAAAATCTTTTAGTTAATAATACTAAAAGACTACAATATGACTACAACAATTTCATGATGGCTTCCGGTTTCCGGTTTGCGGAGCTATGCTCGGAGCATTAACGTTACATTTTCAACAAGATTGCTGCTAATTAAACACTTCATGGAAACAGGGTAACGTTAACGTTATGTCGAGTTCATACGTGTAGTGTAGTATGAACTCGACATAACGTTAACGTCACTCCGTTTCCATGAAGTAATTATATTGTGAATTATAAGGTGGCCAGCTAGCTAGCATAAGCTAACGGGAGAACGATTAGCTAATGTTAGCTAATAGCTGTAACGTTACTAACAACGAATCAGCTGTTGATATTATGAGCCATCAGTAGACAACGTCTCATATATGCAACTAAAGTTAATGGTTTAATGTTTAATGCTTTGTTGACAAGAAGACACTGAAGACGGGTCTGTGAGCGGGAGGAGGAGGAGAGGCAAGCGTGCTCTGCAGCAGCGTGTGTCTGTCAACAACTTGCGGTAGAAGACTGCGAGCAAGCCAGCTGGTATCGATACTGCAGAAAGTATCGATATTGCGGGAAATGAGTATCGAAACCGTTTTAAATATTCAGAATCGATATGTATCGATTTTTCGATATTTTTGACAACACTACTTCACACGCACGTTATTAACAATGGCGATGGTGGCTGCAATTCTGAATGGCTCTTTTCAAGAGGGAGGGTTCTTGTCACAGCTACAGAAAAGGCACAATGTACATATTTAACATTTTCTTAGTGTTGGGACAACCCCTCTGTAGGAGCCATAATAAGTTTCAGTATTCTTTATGGTTCATGGTGTTGTATTGTTAGTTTCAGTATTCTCTATGGTTCATGGTGTTGCATTGTTAGTTGTACTGTCACTTTAGGTGGTGGGCGACGTGTTCACTGTGGTTTTGGCGGCAATAGTAGTATTCATATGGGATTTCATTCACTTTTTCACTTGTGTTGACATTTTCGAGAGACAGGGGGTGAGCTCAGGGAGCGTATATTTTCTATTGACCGCAACAACGCAAGATCGCTACAGCAACAGTGCAACAGTGCAACAGTTTTGCAACAGCGCTGGTACCAGTTTATATTTAAGTGTGTTTCATTAAGTTAAAGAATAAATAGTTTAAGCGCATATTCTGGACGTGGAACTGTGTTATTTTTTACGATGCGTCACAGTGTTTATACTCCTCTGTTTATCCCCTCGCGGCTCTTTTCGACAGCCTACATGTCGACAGCTCTTCAACATCCTCGGTCTGTAAAGAAAATGCAACACACACAATTTCCACAATAGGTCCCTTTAACAACATTTCACAGTGTTCAGTATGACTGACAGGTACAGTAGACTACAGTGTTCTAACAGTATGACTGACAGGTACAACAGACTACAGTGTTCTAACAGTATGACTGACAGGTACAGTAGACTACAGTGTTCTAACAGTATGACTGACAGGTACAGTAGACTACAGTGTTCTAACAGTATGACTGACAGGTACAACAGACTACAGTGTTCTAACAGTATGACTGACAGGTACAGTAGACTACAGTGGTCTAACAGTATGACTGACAGGTACAGTAGACTACAGTGTTCTAACAGTATGACTGACAGGTACAGTAGACTACAGTGTTCTAACAGTATGACTGACAGGTACAGTAGACTACAGTGTTCTAACAGTATGACTGACAGGTACAACAGACTACAGTGTTCTAACAGTATGACTGACAGGTACAGTAGACTACAGTGTTCTAACAGTATGACTGACAGGTACAGTAGACTACAGTGGTCTAACAGTATGACTGACAGGTACAGTAGACTACAGTGTTCTAACAGTATGACTGACAGGTACAGTAGACTACAGTGGTCTAACAGTATGACTGACAGGTACAGTAGACTACAGTGTTCTAACAGTATGACTGACAGGTACAGTAGACTACAGTGTTCTAACAGTATGACTGACAAGTACAGTAGACTACAGTGTTCTAACAGTATGACTGACAGGTACAGTAGACTACAGTGGTCTAACAGTATGACTGACAGGTACAGTAGACTACAGTGTTCTAACAGTATGACTGACAGGTACAGTAGACTACAGTGTTCTAACAGTATGACTGACAGGTACAGTAGACTACAGTGTTCTAACAGTATGACTGACAGGTACAGTAGACTACAGTGGTCTAACAGTATGACTGACAGGTACAGTAGACTACAGTGTTCTAACAGTATGACTGACAGGTACAGTAGACTACAGCGTTCTAACAGTATGACTGACAGGTACAGTAGACTACAGTGTTCTAACAGTATGACTGACAGGTACAGTAGACTACAGTGTTCTAACAGTATGACTGACAGGTACAGTAGACTACAGTGTTCTAACAGTATGACTGACAGGTACAACAGACTACAGTGTTCTAACAGTATGACTGACAGGTACAGTAGACTACAGTGTTCTAACAGTATGACTGACAGGTACAGTAGACTACAGTGTTCTAACAGTATGACTGACAGGTACAGTAGACTACAGTGTTCTAACAGTATGACTGACAGGTACAGTAGACTACAGTGTTCTAACAGTATGACTGACAGGTACAGTAGACTACAGTGGTATAACAGTATGACTGACAGGTACAGTAGACTACAGTGTTCTAACAGTATGACTGACAGGTACAGTAGACTACAGTGGTCTAACAGTATGACTGACAGGTACAGTAGACTACAGTGTTCTAACAGTATGACTGACAGGTACAGTAGACTACAGTGTTCTAACAGTATGACTGACAGGTACAGTAGACTACAGTGTTCTAACAGTATGACTGACAGGTACAGTAGACTACAGTGTTCTCACAGTATGACTGACAGGTACAACAGACTACAGTGTTCTAACAGTATGACTGACAGGTACAGTAGACTACAGTGTTCTAACAGTATGACTGACAGGTACAGTAGACTACAGTGTTCTAACAGTATGACTGACAGGTACAGTAGACTACAGTGTTCTAACAGTATGACTGACAGGTACAGTAGACTACAGTGTTCTAACAGTATGACTGACAGGTACAGTAGACTACAGTGTTCTAACAGTATGACTGACAGGTACAGTAGACTACAGTGTTCTAACAGTATGACTGACAGGTACAGTAGACTACAGTGTTCTAACAGTATGACTGACAGGTACAGTAGACTACAGTGTTCTAACAGTATGACTGACAGGTACAGTAGACTACAGTGTTCTCACAGTATGACTGACAGGTACAACAGACTACAGTGTTCTAACAGTATGACTGACAGGTACAGTAGACTACAGTGTTCTAACAGTATGACTGACAGGTACAGTAGACTACAGTGGTCTAACAGTATGACTGACAGGTACAGTAGACTACAGTGTTCTCACAGTATGACTGACAGGTACAGTAGACTACAGTGTTCTAACAGTATGACTGACAGGTACAACAGACTACAGTGGTCTAACAGTATGACTGACAGGTACAGTAGACTACAGTGGTCTAACAGTATGACTGACAGGTACAGTAGACTACAGTGTTCTAACAGTATGACTGACAGGTACAACAGACTACAGTGTTCTAACAGTATGACTGACAGGTACAGTAGACTACAGTGGTCTAACAGTATGACTGACAGGTACAGTAGACTACAGTGTTCTAACAGTACCACAGCCAGCAGCAAGCAGCCTTTCATAACAGCACCACATGAAGGCCAGGCTCACGGCCAACCAGTCAGGCACAAGAGCCCTGTGTGTGTGTGTTGCACAAGGGGGAGAGACGGAGTGTGTGTGTGTGTGTGTGTGTGTGTGTGTGTGTGTGTGTGTGTGTGTGTGTGTGTGTGTGTGTGTGTGTGTGTGTGTGTGTGTGTGTGTGTGTGTGTGTGTGTGTGTGTGTGTCTAAAGCTCAGCACTCCTCTGCACTTTGTATTTTGCATCTGTCTCCCTGTCTGTATGTCTCTCTCTCTATCTGTCTATGTCAGTCTCTGTCTATTTGCCTCTGTCTGTCTGTCTGTCTGTCTGTCTGTCTGTCTGTCTGTCTGTCTGTCTGTCTGTCTGTCTGTCTGTCTGTCTGTCTGTCTGTCTGTCTGTCTGTCTGTCTGTCTGTCTGTCTGTCTGTCTGTCTGTCTGTCTGTCTGTCTGTCTGTCTGTCTGTCTGTCTGTCTGTCTGTCTGTCTGTATCTATCATCCCACTCTCTCTATCTGTCTCTATCTGTCTCTCTGTCTGTCCCTCTCTCTATATGTCTCTCTATCTCTCTCTCTCTCTCTCTCTCTCTCTCTCTCTCTCTCTCTCTCTCTCTCTCTCTCTCTCTCTCTCTCTCTCTCTCTCTCTCTCTCTGTCTCTTTCTATCCTGCCTCTCTCTCTATCTCTGTCTCTTTATCTGTCTCTCTCTATCAGTCTCTCTCTGTCTGTCTCTCTCTGTCTGTCTATTTCTATCCTGCCTCTCTCTATCTGTGTCTCTTTATCTGTGTCTCTCTATCAGTCTCTCTCTCTCTGTCTGTCTATCTCTCTGCCTGTCTCTATCTTAGTCTGTCTGTGGCCATGCGGGATGGGCTGTGTGGAGAGATTTCTGTTTTAGCTATTCAGAGCAACTGTGTTGCAAATCAAACACACCCCAATATTGACATCATCTGACAGATGGATTGAACATGTTCCTGGTTTCACCCAGCATGCTTTGGATTATTATGCTCATCTCTCCCTCACCCATAGACTCCCCAGAAGCCCCCTCCCCCACCCAGACCTCCATCTCTGACACCTCCCAACCCCCGTTCATAACTAACCTTGTGACCTAAATACCCTGAAAGTAAACATCATCTAACACTGGATTTACTGTCTGTCTGTCTGTCTGTGTGTGTGTGTGTCTGTGTGTGTGTGTGTGTGTGTGTGTGTGTGTGTGTGTGTGTGTGTGTGTGTGTGTGTGTGTGTGTGTGTGTGTGTGTGTGTGTGTGTGTGTGTGTGTGTGTGTGTGTGTGTGTGCATGTGTGTGTGTGTGTGTGTGTGTCTGTGTCTGTGTGTGTCTGTGTATGGATAGTGTACATATGGTCTGTCCATTAGTGTAGATCCATGGTCTTCTTGATAAGCCTTTATCAGCCTAGTTCCAACATGGCCGTCCAGACAACAGTGAATCTGGAATCTGACAGTAGATGGAATGTAACAGAATGTAACAGAATATAACAGAATATAACAGAATGTAACCGAATATAACAGAATGTAACAGAATGTAACCGAATATAACAGAATGTAACATAATGTTGTTGATGTTGGTTCTTTCTGCATAATAACTTTATATCCTAATGTTTTATCAACATTCCAAAACATTAACGTTAATCTACAATGGGTATATGTTGTTTAGGTTGCCTACTTGTGTAAGGTGTACTAACTAGTTGTAAGGTGTACTAACTATTTGTACATTTGACTAACTAACTACTTTACTAAGTAGTTGTACGAGTGATACAACACTCCTTGTCTGTATATTACCAGAGTGATACAACACTCCGTGTCTGTATATTACCAGAGTGATACAACACTCCTCTCCTTGTCTGTATATTACCAGAGTGATACAACACTCCTCTTCTTGTCTGTATATTACCAGAGTGATACAACACTCCTTGTCTGTATATTACCAGAGTGATACAACACTCCGTGTCTGTATATTACCAGAGTGATACAACACTCCTCTCCTTGTCTGTATATTACCAGAGTGATACAACACTCCTCTCCTTGTCTGTATATTACCAGAGTGATACAACACTCCTTGTCTGTATATTACCAGAGTGATACAACACTCCTTGTCTGTATATTACCAGAGTGATACAACACTCATCTCCTTGTCTGTATATTACCAGAGTGATACAACACTCCTCTCCTTGTCTGTATATTACCAGAGTGATACAACACTCCTTGTCTGTATATTACCAGAGTGATACAACACTCCTTGTCTGTATATTACCAGAGTGATACAACACTCCTTGTCTGTATATTACCAGAGTGATACAACACTCAGCCTGCTCTGTCGAAGCTTTTAAATCCCTGCTTAAGACTCATCTTTTCTCTCTCTCCTTCAACCTACCTTGATCTCACCTGGTCGGGGACTGACCTTTAGATTAATCTGTGTAGTTTAGTTATGGTACAGGGTACTACATGGTACCACTGGGTAGTTTACTATAGGGTAGTTTAGTTAGGGTACAGGGTACTACATGGTACCACAGAGTACTACTTGGTACTGCATGGCATTACAGGGTACTACATGGCTTACACAGCTCTACATGGCACCACAGGGTACTACATGGCACCACAGGGTACTACATGGCACTACAGGGTACTACAGGATACTACGGGGTACTACATGGCACTATGGGGGTACTATAGGGTACTACATGGCACTACGGGGTACTACATGGCACTACAGGGTACTACATGTCTGCTCCTTTGCAGCACCACAAACATGGGAACTCTCTAACTCTTCCCCCCCCCCCCCCCCCCCTCTCCTCCCCCCCCCCCCCCCCCCCCCCCTCTCCCTCCCCCTTCTCTCTGAGTACCCGTCTCCTGGCGCTGACCAAGGTGATGGATGCCTCGGGGTCTTGGCCAAGCTTGTAGTGACTGCTCTACATGCACCTCCGAGGCATTGGATCAGTTATTCACCGCCGTCTGTCCGTGGTCCTGTCAACTGATTAACAGACTGTTAACAGATTAACAGTCAACGCGTGTTTCATTGCTGGGTTAAGTACTTCTATTTCTATTCACATAATACGCTTACTTCATATATCTACTCCATTCACATATATGCCTACCACTTGTATCTATTGCTATGTCCGCCTACTACAATCTCATGAGCTGTCTAACGCCTGTCCCGTCTCCCTGTCTTCCTATGACTTGCTGTCCTGGAGTGTTGACCGGAGTGTTGGACCGTCCCGTGACGAAGGCCGGGAGATTGCGACCCCCTCTGCGTGCCCCCCTGTCTTCGGAGGTTTCGTAGTGGTGACCGGAGTGCCGGATGTCCCCGCGATGATGTCGGGGAGTTCGCGACCCTCTCTGTGCCACCCCCCCTTCCCCCTGTCTCCGGCTGTCCCTGAGCAACGACTCGGAGTGCTGAATGTCCCGTGACTAAGACGGGGGAGGACGTGACCCTCTTGCGCCGCCCCTGTGCTTCAAATAGATCCGCTATCAACTCTATCTTTAATTTTTCAAAATGTACAGTTGCTATTGCATGCACTCATCTGTGTTTCACTACACACATGAGTGCATGCTTACCAACTGTCCGTCTGCAACACTACTATCACCGACATCTAAGAAGGGAGATCCCCCCTTGAACGGCCCTTCTAAGGTTTCTCTCCTCCACATTGCCTGTGGAGCTTTTTTCCCTATTGTTAGGTTTTAGTGAGTTTTTCCTTACCTTCGCGTGGGGTATGTCTGGGAGTGCTTGCATTCTTTCATTTATTGCATTCATCTAAAAAATGTTTGGACCCTATGGTGTTCTTGTTCTGTTCTTGACTTATTGTTATGTTGTCTTCTTGACTTGTTTTAAAGAAGACCTGTACGGCCCATGGGAATAAATTTGATTTGATTTGATTCATCTCCTTGTCTGTTATATTACCAGAGTGATACAACACTCCTCTCCTTGTCTGTATATTACCATAGTGATACAACACTCCTCTCCTGTCTGTATATTACCAGAGTGATACAACACTCCTTGTCTGTATATTACCAGAGTGATACAACACTCCTCTCCTTGTCTGTATATTACCAGAGTGATACAACACTCCTCTCCTTGTCTGTATATTGCCAGAGTGATACAACACTCCTCTCCTTGTCTGTATATTACCAGAGTGATACAACACTCCTTGTCTGTATATTACCAGAGTGATACAACACTCCTTGTCTGTATATTACCAGAGTGATACAACACTCCTTGTCTGTATATTACCAGAGTGATACAACACTCCTCTCCTTGTCTGTATATTACCAGAGTGATACAACACTCCTCCCCTTGTCTGTGTATTACCAGAGTGATACAACACTCCTCTCCTTGTCTGTATATTACCAGAGTGATACAACACTCCTCTCCTTGTCTGTATATTACCATAGTGATACAACACTCCTTGTCTGTATATTACCAGAGTGATACAACACTCCTTGTCTGTATATTACCAGAGTGATACAACACTCCTTGTCTGTATATTACCAGAGTGATACAACACTCCTTGTCTGTATATTACCAGAGTGATACAACACTCCTTGTCTGTATATTACCAGAGTGATACAACACTCCTTGTCTGTATATTACCAGAGTGATACAACTCTCCTTGTCTGTGTATTACTAGAGTGACAGTGTTGTAGTCGAGTCACTAAATCTCGCGTCGAGTCTCGAGTCCCCAGTGTTTCGAGTCCAAGTCCGAGAGTCCGAGTCATCCAGGTTGAGTCCACTCCACGCCACAGTCAGAGAGCTGACATACAAATACAAAAAGGTCTACATTAGACATAAATCAATGACACGGCAGTCACCGTTTCAAAGGGAGTTTATTTGACTCACTCGGGCTCAAATGGACTCAGTTTGAGTAAAATTTACTCTGCAAAATGTACTGTGTACCAGAGTGATACAACACTCCTTGTCTTCATAATATTC
>NC_140177.1:14031969-14093279 GCF_963971535.1 Notolepis coatsorum
AGGGGAGCTATAGCGGACCTAGCTCCCCCCGTGGATCGCACCCTGGGTGTAGATGCTAGGTGTGGACGCTAGGTGTAGACGCTAGGTGTAGATGCTAGGTGTAGATGCTAGGTGTAGATGCTGGGTGTGGACACTAGGTGTAGACGCTAGGTGTAGATGCTAGGTGTAGATGATAGGTGTAGATGCTATGTGTAGATCCTATGTGTGGATGCTAGGTGTAGATGCTAGGTGTGGATGCTAGGTGTGGACACTATGTGTAGATGCTAGGTGTGGACGCTAGGTGTAGATGCTAGGTGTAGATGCTAGGTGTAGATGCTAGGTGTAGATGCTATGTGTAGATGCTAGGTGTAGATGCTAGGTGTCGATGCTAGGTGTGGATGCTAGGTGTAGATGCTAGGTGTGGATGTTAGGTGTGGATGCTAGGTGTGGATGTTAGGTGTGGATGCTAGGTGTAGACGCTAGGTGTGGACGCTAGTTGTGGATGTTAGGTGTGGATGCTAGGTGTGGATGCTAGGTGTCGATGCTAGGTGTGGATGCTAGGTGTGGATGCTAGGTGTCGATGCTAGGTGTGGATGCTAGGTGTAGATGCTAGGTGTGGATGCTAGGTGTGGATGCTAGGTGTGGATGCTAGGTGTGGATGCTAGGTGTAGATGCTAGGTGTAGACGATATGTGTAGATGCTAGGTGTCGATGCTAGGTGTGGACGCTAGGTGTGGACACTAGGTGTGGATGCTAGGTGTGGATGCTAGGTGTAGATGCTAGGTGTAGATGCTAGGTGTAGACGCTAGGTGTGGACACTAGGTGTAGATGTTAGGTGTAGATTCTAGGTGTCGATGCTAGGTGTCGATGCTAGGTGTCGATGCTAGGTGTCGATGCTAGGTGTAGATGCTAGGTGTAGATGCTAGGTGTAGATGCTAGGTGTAGATGCTAGGTGTAGATGCTAGGTGTCGATGCTAGGTGTAGATGCTAGGTGTAGATGCTAGGTGTAGATGCTAGGTGTAGATGCTAGGTGTGGATGCTAGGTGTGGATGCTAGGTGTAGATGCTAGGTGTAGATGCTAGGTGTCGATGCTAGGTGTCGATGCTAGGTGTAGATGCTAGGTGTAGATGCTAGGTGTAGATGCTAGGTGTAGACACTAGGTGTAGATGCTAGGTGTGGATGCTAGGTGTAGACACTAGGTGTAGATGTTAGGTGTAGATGCTAGGTGTAGATGCTAGGTGTGGATGCTAGGTGTGGACACTAGGTGTGGATGCTAGGTGTAGATGCTAGGTGTAGATGCTAGGTGTAGATGCTAGGTGTAGATGCTAGGTGTAGATGCTAGGTGTAGATGCTAGGTGTAGACACTAGGTGTAGATGCTAGGTGTGGATGCTAGGTGTAGACACTAGGTGTAGATGTTAGGTGTGGATGCTAGGTGTGGATACTAGGTGTGGATGCTAGGTGTAGATGCTAGGTGTAGATGCTAGGTGTGGATGCTAGGTGTGGACACTAGGTGTGGATGCTAGGTGTAGATGCTAGGTGTAGACGATATGTGTAGATGCTAGGTGTCGTCGATGCTAGGTGTGGATGCTAGGTGTAGATGCTAGGTGTAGATGCTAGGTGTCGATGCTAGGTGTCGATGCTAGGTGTCGATGCTAGGTGTAGATGCTAGGTGTAGATGCTAGGTGTCGATGCTAGGTGTCGATGCTAGGTGTCGATGCTAGGTGTAGATGCTAGGTGTCGATGCTAGGTGTCGATGCTAGGTGTCGATGCTAGGTGTCGATGCTAGGTGTAGATGCTAGGTGTAGATGCTAGGTGTCGATGCTAGGTGTAGATGCTAGGTGTAGATGCTAGGTGTAGATGCTAGGTGTCGATGCTAGGTGTCGATGCTAGGTGTAGATGCTAGGTGTAGATGCTAGGTGTAGATGCTAGGTGTCGATGCTAGGTGTCGATGCTAGGTGTCGATGCTAGGTGTAGATGCTAGGTGTAGATGCTAGGTGTAGACGATATGTGTAGATGCTAGGTGTCGTCGATGCTAGGTGTGGATGCTAGGTGTAGATGCTAGGTGTAGATGCTAGGTGTCGATGCTAGGTGTCGATGCTAGGTGTCGATGCTAGGTGTAGATGCTAGGTGTAGATGCTAGGTGTCGATGCTAGGTGTCGATGCTAGGTGTCGATGCTAGGTGTAGATGCTAGGTGTCGATGCTAGGTGTCGATGCTAGGTGTCGATGCTAGGTGTCGATGCTAAGTGTAGATGCTAGGTGTAGATGCTAGGTGTCGATGCTAGGTGTAGATGCTAGGTGTAGATGCTAGGTGTAGATGCTAGGTGTCGATGCTAGGTGTCGATGCTAGGTGTAGATGCTAGGTGTAGATGCTAGGTGTCGATGCTAGGTGTCGATGCTAGGTGTCGATGCTAGGTGTAGATGCTAGGTGTAGATGCTAGGTGTCGATGCTAGGTGTCGATGCTAGGTGTCGATGCTAGGTGTAGATGCTAGGTGTAGATGCTAGGTGTCGATGCTAGGTGTAGATGCTAGGTGTAGATGCTAGGTGTCGATGCTAGGTGTAGCTAGGTGTAGATGCTAGGTGTGGACATCCTCTCAGTATGAACTCTGTTGGACAGAAGCCCTTGTTTGCTACTGTCAGTTACAGTTTGTAACTGGTGTGTATTCAGCTCTTTGGGTCTGCAGGACTGTTCAGTAGTGTAGCCAGTCTGGCCTAATGCCTGACAGACAGACAGACAGACAGACAGACAGACAGACAGACAGACAGACAGACAGACAGACAGACAGACAGACAGACAGACAGACAGACAGACAGACAGACAGACAGACAGACAGACAGACAGACAGACAGACAGACAGACAGACAGACAAGGACAGGCATACAGAGAGACAGACAGACAGACATACAGACAGACAGACAGACAGACAGACAGACAGACAGACAGACAGACAGACAGACAGACAGACAGACAGACAGACAGACAGACAGACAGACAGACAGACAGAAAGACAGAGAGAGAGAGAGAGAGAGAGAGAGAGAGAGAGAGAGAGAGAGAGAGAGAGAGAGAGAGAGAGAGAGAGAGAGAGAGAGAGAGAGAGAGAGAGAGAGAGAGAGAGAGATGATTGTTAGGCATGTAAACAGTGCTACAGTATATATTCTGGTGTTGAGTTGTGTTAGTGGAGTGGACTAATGGCCGTGTCCTACATTCAGGGATACACACACACAGACATACTGGCAGATAAACAGTCAGTAAATCAGCCGGCCGGCCAGTCAGCCCTGCCCCCCGTTGTAATCTCAGAGGGACGTGCGCCGTGCAGACTGGCAGTTTGGTCACTGACTGTCTCTAAAGCCAACATTTCAGAAGGTCACATTCGCAGGGACTGACCCCGTCATTTCATAATCACTCTCCCATGGCGTCACGGGTCATCCTCTGCACACGCAAGCGGACGACAGAGGCCTTTCACAGGATGCCTGCGTAGTAGTTCTCTTTCTTCCAACATGGCCGCCTTGTAACCATTGGCAACCACTTTCTAAATTATTTGGTCAAACGTTGGAGAAGCGTGGCGCTACTGGTCCACTGTGACCCGTCTGCAT
Organism: Notolepis coatsorum; assembly: GCF_963971535.1. NCBI lineage: Eukaryota > Metazoa > Chordata > Actinopteri > Aulopiformes > Paralepididae > Notolepis > Notolepis coatsorum. Next base: position 14,035,542 of record NC_140177.1, read on the forward strand.
AAGATCCAGTAATATCACACGACAAACGGTTATATTATTGTAACGTATAATAATACAACCGACCCTCATCTGCACCTTTGTTTACACTTTGTTTATTTTTCTCATATTTCTATATTCAGAGTTAATCATATTGTTTACACTGTTTATTTGTTCTCTTATTTTTATATTCAGATACAATTTTAAGATAAGACAAGAAGATAATATTCCTTTATTGATCCCCTTGGGGGAAAATTGTATTGCCTATATTTATGTCTCTCTACTATTACCCTGCCCATACCTGTACCCCCCCCCCCCCCCCCCCTCCCCTCCCCGTGCTGCTATGATGCCCACATTTCTGCAAGGGGATCAATAAAGGAATAGCTTATCTTAAATCAACATCAACTGTTGTCTCTTCCAACATGGAGGACAAACGGGCCCTTCTAAACACTGCAAGGCCTGGATTGACAAGCGGATGTTCCATCCTTGGTCCAAACGCTGCTACACTTTACTGCAAGAGACCAGATGATATTCTGCAGTAAACAACATTTAATCCGCTTTGAAAATCCTCAACATTAGTGAGTCTGACGGTAGAGTCTGTTGCTGTTTATTCATCTGCATCATAACCTCCGATGATATCACTGGAGGACATATTCAAACTCATTAACTCACAGGAAATAGATGTATTGGACAGCGTATGTATAGTACTGGGGAGGTTTCAGCCATGCACTCTCTAACATCTTGCGTGTGTATGTGTGTGTGTATATGATTATGATTATGTGTGTGTGTGTGTGTGTGTGTGCCGTGTGTGTGTACTGTTTGTATATATGTGTGTGTGTGGGTGTGTGTGTGAAGTCATTATGATCCATTTCCTCAGCCCTTAATCCTGGCAACTTCCCTGATCTTATGTGATCTGGCTGCTGTGTGTGTGTGTGTGTGTGTGTGTGTGCGTGTGTGTGTGTGTGTGTGTGTGTGTGTGTGTGTGTGTGTGTGTGTGTGTGTGTGTGTGTGTGTGTGTGTGTGTGTGTGTGTGTGTGTGTGTGTGTGTGTGTGTGTGTGTGTGTGTGTGTGTGTGTGTGTGTGTGTGTGTGTGTGTGTGTGTGTGTGTGTGTGTGTGTGTATGAGCACACGCACACACACACAAATGCAAACACACACACACACATACACACACACACACACACACACACTAGGGGTGTGGACATTTCTCGATTCTAAGATGCATCACGATGTGGACGTGGACGATTCTGCATCAATGCAGTGACGGAACATAATCTCTTGCTAGCTTTTATGTTCTTTTACAATGTAGCGCTTTGGGAATTGCTCCACTACTATAAAGCGCCCTACAAATAAAAATATATTATTATCATTATTATATTATTAAAGCTAGTGCTCTGGTCATGCATCCACTCAACTCATAGAAAATACAGCATCAGGCTATTCTAAAAGTATTGATACTAATAAAATGGAGTATTGAAGCATTTTTAACAGTTGGGTATTGAGATACCTTTCTAGTATCTGTATCGTGCAACACTAGTAAAGACATTTATTTTGACATTTTGATTTAAGAACTTTCTAAATAAAAGTAAATGTATCTGACTGCTTGTATTAATTGATGAAAAAGTAGCCATGTGCAGTAATATAGATTATAAAATTGAGGATGTAATATATTATTGAGCTGCATTGAGATGCATCGTAGAATTGAATCGAATCGTGAGGCCAGTGAAGATTCACGGCTCTAACACACACACACACACACACACACACGCACACACACACACACGCATGCACGCACGCACGCATGCACACACACACACACACGCACGCACGCACGCGCACACACACACACACACACACACACACACACACACACACACACACACACACACACACACACACACACACACACACACACACACACACATACACAGTGTCAGTATGGTCTCCTAGTGGTAGCTAGCAGACAACAGTACCGGAGGAGGACGAGAAAAATTACTTCAGGGGGGCGGGACGTCCTGTCTTCAACCCTTACCTTAACGGTTACTGTTCATTAACTTAACCCTACCCTTAACCTTACTGGAGTCCTCACTCCGAACTCTGACCTCAATTACAGATGATGGTTAAGATGACGTGAACGTAGGGTGTCCCCTCAGGGAGAGGACGTGCTAAGAGGAGGTGCTAACAGGAGGTGCTAACAGGAGGTGCTAAGAGGAGGTGCTAACAGCAGGTGCTAACAGGAGGTGCTACAAGAGGTGCTAACAGGAGGTGCTAACAAGAGGTGCGAACAGGAGGTGCTAACAGGGGGTGCTAACAGGAGGTGCTACAAGAGGTGCTAACAGGAGGTGCTAACAAGAGGTGCTAAGATGAGGTGCTAAGATGAGGTGCTAAGATGAGGTGCTAACAGGAGGTGCTAACAGGAGGTGCTAACAGGGGGTGCTAAGAGGAGGTGCTACAAGAGGTGCTAACAAGAGGTGCTAACAGGGGGTGCTAACAGGAGGTGCTAACAGGAGGTGCTAAGATGAGGTGCTAACAAGAGGTGCTAACAGGAGGTGCTAACAGGAGGTGCTAACAGGAGCTTCATATCTAAAAATGAACACAGAGACTGATAATAACCTCTCAGTGGAGTCTGGTTGTGTTTCCCAGCTGTGACCAGAGGTCAGACTGTCTTTCTTTCACCATCTCTGTCTCTCTTGCTCACCCCTCTCCTCACCCTCCCTCCTGTCTCTCTCTCTCTCTCTCTCTCTCTCTCTCTCTCTCTCTCTCTCTCTCTCTCTCTCTCTCTCTCTCTCTCTCTCTCTCTCTCTCTCTCTCTCTCTCTCTCTCTCTCTCTCTCTCTCTCTCTCTCTCTCTCTCTCCTCCCTCTATCTCTCTATTTCTCTATCTCTATCTCACCGTTAGCTGTGTCAGCTGCTGCATTAGCAACATTAGCATCAACACACCACACACACACACACACACACACACACACACACACACACACACACACACACACACACACACACACACACACACACACACACACACAGTTCCTAATCAGCCAGCACTAGTGTGTGCGTGTGTTCCAGTGATCTGCTGTCAGTGTCTCCAGGCTGTTGTCCTCTCACTTCAGATGGACATTATAACCTTGTCAAACAAACCAGTCACCACTGTGCTGTTTTTATCATTAACACATTGACCGCCAGCAGCAGGGGGCGCTGATCCGCCTTCATCGCCAGGTCTTTATTCAATGGATATAGTTTTAGACTGCGACATTTGCGAGTGCTTAAAATATATCTTATATTATATCTAGAGGTCTAATAACGCCGTCGAGTCTCAGTGAGTTGCTTCCAGTCAACATGCCCGAGACAGATTGTTTTTTCATCCGTACATTTCCGTTTTATACCGTTTTGAATAGAGTATGGTTTGGGTGCTTTCCAGTCATTCCAGGAAAAATACGAGAAAAAGGCATTTTACTGTAATCCAGTCATCACGTTGTAATTTTTCGGCTGATTATCTAATCATCCTGAAATCAACGCTAGATTATCATTATTATGTCTTGTCGTGCATACATGAAATGACCGTCGTAGCGGGGCACTCTGATCGCAATTCCAAATACTGCTCGAGGAGGTCCGTACCACACTACCGACTGTTTCACAATGACGGGCGGGCGGAGATACTCTTCGATGCCAACGTTGTATAGAACTGGCTCGCCTGAGTATTTAAACCTCGCCCGCCCGGCTCAGATCGGCTCCTAAAATACACCAGACCATTTTCAATGAGATGCAATAGCTCCGCCTGGCAGTAGAGGGCGGTGTTGACCGTCTGCCAGCTCAGACAGGATCTGAAGGCTATACCAGAGGCTGCAGCTATGAATTATGAATAGATATAGCGAATAAACGAAATAACGATCCCAAAAACGAGTTAACTCATTTCTGGCACTGAACGCATGGCAGGCAATAACGAGTTAACTCGTTTCCGGCGCAGATTGTGTTAAAGAGCAACTATACACATGGACACTCTGCTGCCCCCCAGTGGTTCAAATGTTCACCTGCTGCACACGCTGCCCCACCCCAATCTGTGATGTGAGAGAGCCTCTGACATCACCACTAGGGGCAGCAAAATGACCATGTATTGAGTTACTCTTTATTATTATTATTATTATTATTATTATTATTATTATTATTATTATTATTATTATTATTATTATTATTATTATTATTATTATTATTATTATTATTATTATTATTATTATTATTATTATTATTATTATTATTATTATTATTATTATTATTATTATTATTAACAACAGCAACAACAACAACAACAACAACAACAACAACAACAACAACAACAACAGCCAGTTAGTAGTTAGAGAAGTGGCTCCCAGTGATAACGAGGCACCTCATCAAAGGGGGCGTGTCCCAGGTGTGTCAAAGAGGGTGTGTCCCTGGTGTGTCAAAGAGGGTGTGTCCCTGGTGTGTCAAAGAGGGCGTGTCCCAGGTGTGTCAAAGAGGGTGTGTCCCTGGTGTGTCAAAAGGGGCATGTCCCAGGTGTGTCAAAGAGGGCGTGTCCCTGGTGTGTCAACGAGGGCGTGTCCCAGGTGTGTCAAAGAGGGCGTGTCTCAGGTGTGTCAAAGAGGGCGTGTCTCAGGTGTGCCAAATAAGGCGTGTCCCAGATGTGTCAAAGAGGGTGTGTCCCAGGTGTGCTCTATTGGTTTGGGTGGCTTAAATGGTTTTTGGCTTTGTTTCAGTTTGTTCATGATTTGGTCTTGTGTTCTTGTGTCTTGTCTTCCAAGTTTTTGTACTTTGGTGTTTAATAAAGAAACGGTTTATTATCAGGAATCAGAATCAGAAAGGTCTTTATTGCCAAGTAGTTTTCACATACAAGGAATTTGCTTTGGTCGTTTTCGGTGCAACATTAACGGACAGACATTGACAATAACTGACAGATAATAAGCATTATTAAGATTATTATAAGTGTTGTGAAGGGCCAGATTAAAACTGAGAATCTACATTTATTGTTTTATATACATTGTATATTATTTATATATACACGGTATATCCCTTTAAACCGGCGTTCGAACCATAGTAATATTCGCTCTCCTTATTGGATAGCGCCCTAGGCGCCAGCCCGCCAGCCCCCAACGTCAGGTTCAAAGACAAGCTCAGGCATGTCGTAACATGCCCGGAGACAGCATATTGATTCCAGACAAGAACTGAGGTTTGGGACTAGATAATCACTTAAGTATATATACGGCGCAAGGTGCGCACAGCAGCACTTCGTTCTTCGTTCATCAAGTTCATCCCGAGTCAACGGGTAGTGAAGTGAGCAACCGTGCGTTGAGAACACGTGTGAATAGAATAGTAAAGTGTCAGAGTTTAATGCAGTAACGTCAAGTTCGACCTAGTTTAATGTGAAGTAAATAGTCGTTCATTTATTGTATATCGTGCCAACCCAGTTCGTTCGTGTGTAGCATTACCTAACGGTTCGTTCGTGTTAGCTAGTGGACCTTAGCCAGGGTGCGTGGCCTAAATACGTTGGTGCCAGTACCCGAGGAGGCCTAGTCGGAGAACCGTTGGACATGTGCACAGGAGAACCAGCGGCGGCGATTGCAGAACCATTACTGGTTGGATTATATTGATTTGGAACGTGTTACCCGGAGAAGAGCATCGTTGATTTCCACTATCGTTTGTGATTTAACCTTGTGAGGATTACACTCGGGCTGGCCTCATGGACAGAGGCTGGCTAGCTATCATCGTTTGCTATCGAGCATTGGATTACAGTTATTGCTTTTGCTGCTGATCGTTGGATTTACAAGGACTGGCTTCTGTACGTGGAGTCCCTTTATTCTTCATTGAATCAGACTGAGTATCCGAACATTCCTCTATCCTCTAGACCTTACAACTCTGAGAGGAACCCAGTGTCTCCAGGCGGTACCAGCGTTGCCTTCTATAATTGCTATTATACGCCAGGTGGCGTCAACCTAGTACCCATCGTAGGAATCCTGCTATTCCCAGTGACTCATGCTACTGACTGACTTTATGCATATTCTTCGCCATACAAGCGCAACCCTAATTCTCATTCTGTAACCTAATGTTGCATAATAAGAAAATACCCTCAAATACTATTTCTTTGTCAATGCCGTGTTATTATGAGTGTCCACCATCTATATTCGATGTACTGTCTGGCCAGTAATTAAAGTACATACCTAGCAGTGGTTTAATCTATCACAATCTTTAATACAGTCAGGGTTTTGTAACCCCTCAGTTACAATAAGTATTATATCAGATTTTAAACCCATTTCATCTCTACTATAACAGAAGCATCTTAGATCTAACCTCATCTCACTTCCATGTTAAACACAACATGAGGTCTTGATATAGGATGGATGAAGGATGGATAGATGGATGAAGGATGGATGGATGTATGAAAGATGGATGGATGGATGCAGGATGGATGGATGGAACAAAAAGGAAGAGACAGGAGATGGATGGAGAGAGAGAATAGTGAGAGAGAACAGAGAGAGAACAGAGACAGCAGAGATAATGACGTGAGGAGATGATGGAGAGCGATAGAGAGAACAGAGACATTTACATTTAGTAATTTAGCTGACGCTTTTATCCAAAGCAACAGCAGGAAGGGCACAACTCTATCAGCTGAGTAACAATGTTCATCAAAGTGTTGAGTGCTATAGTGTAGGTTAGTATATTAGGACACGTGATGACAGTAAGGTTAGTTAGGGTTAGAGTTTTTTTTAGAGAGAGAACAGATAGGTGGAGAGGGATACAAGGAGATGCTGGAAAGAAAGACAAGGAGAGAGAAGGGTAAGACAGGAGATGAAGGAGAGAGAGAGAGTGGGATGAGAGAGGAGAGAAAGAAGAGAGACCAGGCAGAGAGATGGGGAGAGGAGAGAGGGATAGAGAGAGAGGTGAGAGAGAAATGAGATTAGAGGCTTTTGACCTTTAAATCAACTCGTTTGTCAGTGAAAAGCCTCTGTTCTTTGATGCCATGGATTTGATTGACAGGTTACCTGTCTGTTTATTAGGCTGTGAGCTTTAACTCTTTGTGGTACAGAGTGCTGCAGGGACTAACAATACATCTGTCACAGCTCTCTGCTCTATCCTTCTGCTCTCTGTTCTACCTCTCTGATCTATCTCTCTGCTCTCTGTTCTACCTCTCTGTTCTATCTCTCTGCTCTATCTCTCTGCTCTACCTCTCTGATCTACCTCTCTGCTCTCTGTTCTACCTCTCTGTTCTATCTCTCTGCTCTACCTCTCTGCTCTACATCTCTGCTCTACCTCTCTGCTCTACCTCTCTTCTCTACATCTCTGCTCTACCTCTCTGATCTATCTCTCTACCTCTCTGCTCTACCTCTCTGCTCTACCTCTCTGCTCTATCTCTCTACCTCTCTGTTCTACCTCTCTACTCTACCTCTCTGTTCTACCTCTCTGCTCTACCTCTCTGCTCTACCTCTCTGTTCTACATCTCTGATCTACCTCTCTGCTCTATCTCTCTGCTCTACCTCTCTGCTCTATCTCTCTACCTCTCTGTTCTACCTCTCTACTCTACCTCTCTGCTCTATCTCTCTACCTCTCTGCTCTATCTCTCTGCTCTACCTCTCTGCTCTACCTCTCTGATCTATCTCTCTACCTCTCTGCTCTACCTCTCTGCTCTATCTCTCTACCTCTCTGTTCTACCGCTCTGTTCTACCGCTCTGTTCTACTTCTCTACCTCTCTGCTCTACCTCTCTGCTCTATCTCTCTGCTCTATCTCTCTGCTCTACCTCTCTGCTCTACCTCTCTACCTCTCTGCTCTACCTCTCTGCTCTACCTCTCTGCTCTACCTCTCTATTTCTCTGCTCTATCTCTCTGCTCTATCTCTCTGTTCTACCTCTCTGCTCTACATCTCTGCTCTATCTCTCTGCTCTATCTCTCTGCTCTATCTCTCTACCTCTCTGCTCTACCTCTCTGCTCTATCTCTCTACCTCTCTGTTCTACCTCTCTATCTCTCTGCTCTACCTCTCTACTCTACCTTTCTGCTCTACCTCTCTTCTCTACCTCTCTGCTATACCTCTCTGCTCTACCTCTCTGTTCTATCTCTCTGGTCTACCTATCTGTTCTATATCTCTGCTCTACCTCTCTGCTCTATCTCTCTGCTCTACCTCTCTGTTCTACCTCTCTGCTCTACCTCTCTGTTCTACCTCTCTGTTCTACCTCTCTGCTCTATCTCTCTGCTCTACCTCTCTGTTCTACCTCTCTACTCTACCTCTCTGTTCTACCTCTCTATCTCTCTGATCTACCTCTCTGCTCTACCTCTCTGCTCTATCTCTCTGCTCTATCTCTCTGCTCTACCTCTCTGCTCTATCTCTCTGCTCTACATCTCTGCTCTACCTCTCTGCTCTACCTCTCTGTTCTACCTCTCTGCTCTACCTCTCTGTTCTACCTCTCTGTTCTACCTCTCTGCTCTATCTCTCTGCTCTACCTCTCTGTTCTACCTCTCTACTCTACCTCTCTGTTCTACCTCTCTGTTCTATCTCTCTGCTCTACCTCTCTGCTCTACCTCTCTGCTCTACCTCTCTGCTCTACCTCTCTGTTCTACCTTTCTGCTCTACCTCTCTGTTCTACCTCTCTGCTCTACCTCTCTGCTCTATCTCTCTACCTCTCTACTCTACCTCTCTGTTCTACCTCTCTGCTCTACCTCTCTGCTCTATCTCTCTACCTCTCTGCTCTACCTCTCTGTTCTACCTCTCTGTTCTACCTCTCTGCTCTATCTCTCTGCTCTACCTCTCTGTTCTACCTCTCTACTCTACCTCTCTGTTCTACCTCTCTGTTCTATCTCTCTGCTCTACCTCTCTGCTCTACCTCTCTGTTCTACCTCTCTGTTCTATCTCTCTGCTCTACCTCTCTGCTCTACCTCTCTGTTCTACCTTTCTGCTCTACCTCTCTGCTCTACCTCTCTGTTCTACCTCTCTGCTCTACCTCTCTGCTCTACCTCTCTGTTCTATCTCTCTGGTCTACCTCTCTGTTCTATATCTCTGCTCTACCTCTCTGCTCTATCTCTCTGCTCTACCTCTCTGTTCTACCTCTCTGCTCTACCTCTCTGTTCTACCTCTCTGTTCTACCTCTCTGCTCTATCTCTCTGCTCTACCTCTCTGTTCTACCTCTCTACTCTACCTCTCTGTTCTACCTCTCTATCTCTCTGATCTACCTCTCTGCTCTACCTCTCTGCTCTATCTCTCTGCTCTATCTCTCTGCTCTACCTCTCTGCTCTATCTCTCTGCTCTACATCTCTGCTCTACCTCTCTGCTCTACCTCTCTGTTCTACCTCTCTGCTCTACCTCTCTGTTCTACCTCTCTGTTCTACCTCTCTGCTCTATCTCTCTGCTCTACCTCTCTGTTCTACCTCTCTACTCTACCTCTCTGTTCTACCTCTCTGTTCTATCTCTCTGCTCTACCTCTCTGCTCTACCTCTCTGCTCTACCTCTCTGCTCTACCTCTCTGTTCTACCTTTCTGCTCTACCTCTCTGTTCTACCTCTCTGCTCTACCTCTCTGCTCTATCTCTCTACCTCTCTACTCTACCTCTCTGTTCTACCTCTCTGCTCTACCTCTCTGCTCTATCTCTCTACCTCTCTGCTCTACCTCTCTGTTCTACCTCTCTGTTCTACCTCTCTGCTCTATCTCTCTGCTCTACCTCTCTGTTCTACCTCTCTACTCTACCTCTCTGTTCTACCTATCTGTTCTATCTCTCTGCTCTACCTCTCTGCTCTACCTCTCTGTTCTACCTCTCTGTTCTATCTCTCTGCTCTACCTCTCTGCTCTACCTCTCTGTTCTACCTTTCTGCTCTACCTCTCTGCTCTACCTCTCTGTTCTACCTCTCTGCTCTACCTCTCTGCTCTATCTCTCTACCTCTTTACTCTACCTCTCTGTTCTATCTCTCTGCTCTACCTCTCTGTTCTATCTCTCTGCTCTACCTCTCTGTTCTATCTCTCTGCTCTATCTCTCTGCTCTACCTCTCTGCTCTATCTCTCTGTTCTATCTCTCTGCTCTATCTCTCTACCTCTCTACTCTACCTCTCTGCTATACCTCTCTGTTCTACCTCTCTGTTCTATCTCTCTGTTCTACCTCTCTTCTCTACCTCTCTGTTCTACATCTCTGCTCTACCTCTCTACCTTTCTGTTCTACCTCTCTTCTCTACCTCTCTGTTCTACATCTCTGCTCTACCTCTCTACCTCTCTGTTCTACCTCTCTGTTCTACCTCTCTACTCTACCTCTCTGTTCTACCTCTCTGTTCTACCTCTCTGTTCTACCTCTCTGTTATACCTCTCTACTCTACCTCTCTGTTCTACCTCTCTGTTCTACCTCTCTGCTCTACCTCTCTGTTCTACCTCTCTGCTCTACCTCTCTGTTCTACCTCTCTGCTCTACCTCTCTGCTCTACCTCTCTGTTCTACCTCTCTGCTCTACCTCTCTACTCTACCTCTCTACTCTACCTCTCTACTCTACCTCTCTGTTCTACCTCTCTGCTCTACCTCTCTGCTCTACCTCTCTGTTCTACCTCTCCGCTCTACCTCTCTACTCTACCTCTCTGCTCTACCTCCCTGTTCTACCTCTCTGTTCTACCTCTCTGTTCTACCTCTCTGCTCTATCTCTCTGCTCTACCTCTCTACTCTACCTCTCTGCTCTACCTCCCTGTTCTACCTCTCTGTTCTACCTCTCTGCTCTACCTCTCTACTCTACCTCTCTGCTCTACCTCCCTGTTCTACCTCTCTGTTCTACCTCTCTGCTCTACCTCTCTGCTCTACCTCTCTGCTCTACCTCTCTGCTCTACCTCTCTGCTCTACCTCTCTGTTCTATCTCTCTGCTCTACCTCTCTGCTCTACCTCTCTACCTCTCTGTTCTACCTCTCTGCTCTACCTCTCTGTTCTACCTCTCTGTTCTACCTCTCTGCTCTACCTCTCTACCTCTCTGCTCTACCTCTCTGTTCTACCTCTCTGTTCTACCTCTCTGCTCTACCTCTCTGTTCTACCTCTCTGTTCTACCTTTCTGCTCTACCTCTCTGCTCTACCTCTCTGCTCTACCTCTCTACCTCTCTGTTCTACCTCTCTGTTCTACCTCTCTGCTCTACCTCTCTGCTCTATCTCTCTGCTCTATCTCTCTGCTCTATATCTCTGCTCTACCTCTCTGCTCTACCTCTCTACCTCTCTGATCTACCTCTCTGCTCTACCTCTCTGCTCTACCTCTCTGCTCTATCTCTCTGCTCTACCTCTCTACCTCTCTGCTCTACCTCTCTGCTCTACCTCTCTGCTCTACCTCTCTATTTCTCTGCTCTATCTCTCTGCTCTATCTCTCTGTTCTACCTCTCTGCTCTACCTCTCTGCTCTACCTCTCTGCTCTACCTCTCTGCTCTATATCTCTACTCTACCTCTCTATCTCTCTGCTCTACCTCTCTGCTCTACCTCTCTGCTCTACCTCTCTGCTCTACCTCTCTGCTCTACCTCTCTATTTCTCTGCTCTATCTCTCTGCTCTATCTCTCTGTTCTACCTCTCTGCTCTACATCTCTGCTCTACCTCTCTGCTCTACCTCTCTGCTCTACCTCTCTACTCTATCTCTCTGCTCTATCTCTCTACATCTCTGCTCTATCTCTCTGCTCTACCTCTCTGCTCTACCTCTCTGCTCTACCTCTCTGTTCTATATCTCTGCTCTACCTCTCTGCTCTACCTATCTGTTCTATATCTCTGCTCTACCTCTCTGCTCTATATATCTGCTCTACCTCTCTGCTCTACCTCTCTGCTCTACCTCTCTGTTCTACCTCTCTGCTCTACCTCTCTGCTCTACCTCTCTGTTCTATATCTCTGCTCTACCTCTCTGCTCTATATCTCTGCTCTACCTCTCTACCTCTCTGCTCTACCTCTCTATCTCTCTGCTCTACCTCTCTGCTCTATCTCTCTGCTCTATCTCTCTGCTCTATCTCTCTGATCTACCTCTCTGCTCTACCTCTCTATCTCTCTGCTCTACCTCTCTGCTCTATCTCTCTGCTCTACCTCTCTGCTCTATCTCTCTGCTCTACCTCTCTGCTCTACCTCTCTATCTCTCTGCTCTACCTCTCTGCTCTACCTCTCTGCTCTACCTCTCTGTTCTATATCTCTGCTCTACCTCTCTGCTCTATATCTCTGCTCTACCTCTCTACCTCTCTGCTCTACATCTCTATCTCTCTGCTCTACCTCTCTGCTCTATCTCTCTGCTCTACCTCTCTATCTCTCTGCTCTATCTCTCTGCTCTACCTCTCTGCTCTACCTCTCTATCTCTCTGCTCTACCTCTCTGCTCTATCTCTCTGCTCTATCTATCTGCTCTACCTCTCTGCTCTATCTCTCTGCTCTACCTCTCTGCTCTACCTCTCTACCTCTCTGCTCTACCTCTCTGCTCTACCTCTCTGCTCTACCTCTCTATATCTCTGCTATATCTCTCTGCTCTACCTCTCTGCTCTATCTCTCTGCTCTATCTCTCTGCTCTACCTCTCTGATCTACCTCTCTGCTCTATCTCTCTGCTCTATCTCTCTGCTCTACCTCTCTGCTCTATCTCTCTACTATACCTCTCTGTTCTACCTCTCTGTTCTATCTCTCTGCTCTACCTCTCTGCTCTACCTCTCTGTTCTACCTCTCTGCTCTACCTCTCTGTTCTACCTCTCTGCTCTATCTCTCTGCTCTATCTATCTACCTCTCTACTCTACCTCTCTGCTCTATCTCTCTGCTCTACCTCTCTGCTCTATCTCTCTACCTCTCTACTCTACCTCTCTGTTCTACCTCTCTGTTCTATCTCTCTGCTCTATCTCTCTGCTCTACCTCTCTGCTCTATCTCTCTGCTCTACCTCTCTGCTCTACCTCTCTGTTCTACCTCTCTGCTCTATCTCTTTACCTCTCTGCTCTACCTCTCTGTTCTATCTCTCTTCTCTATCTCTCTGCTCTACCTCTCTGCTCTATCTCTCTGCTCTACCTCTCTGCTCTATCTCTCTGTTCTATCTCTCTGCTCTATCTCTCTACCTCTCTACTCTACCTCTCTGCTATACCTCTCTGTTCTACCTCTCTGTTCTATCTCTCTGTTCTACCTCTCTTCTCTACCTCTCTGTTCTACATCTCTGCTCTACCTCTCTGTTCTACCTCTCTGTTCTACCTCTCTACCTCTCTGTTCTACATCTCTGCTCTACCTCTCTACCTCTCTGTTCTACCTCTCTGTTCTACCTCTCTACTCTACCTCTCTGTTCTACCTCTCTGTTCTACCTCTCTGTTCTACCTCTCTGCTCTACCTCTCTGCTCTACCTCTCTGCTCTACCTCTCTGTTCTACCTCCCTGTTCTACCTCTCTGCTCTACCTCTCTGCTCTACCTCTCTGCTCTACCTCTCTGTTCTACCTCTCTGCTCTACCTCTCTGCTCTACCTCTCTGCTCTACCTCTCTGTTCTACCTCTCTGTTCTATATCTCTGCTCTACCTCTCTGCTCTATATCTCTGCTCTACCTCTCTACCTCTCTGCTCTACCTCTCTATCTCTCTGCTCTACCTCTCTGCTCTATCTCTCTGCTCTACCTCTCTGCTCTATCTCTCTGCTCTACCTCTCTGCTCTACCTCTCTGCTCTATCTCTCTGCTCTACCTCTCTGCTCTACCTCTCTACCTCTCTGCTCTACCTCTCTGCTCTACCTCTCTGCTCTACCTCTCTGTTCTATATCTCTGCTCTACCTCTCTGCTCTATATCTCTGCTCTACCTCTCTACCTCTCTGCTCTACCTCTCTATCTCTCTGCTCTACCTCTCTGCTCTATCTCTCTGCTCTACCTCTCTATCTCTCTGCTCTATCTCTCTGCTCTACCTCTCTGCTCTACCTCTCTATCTCTCTGCTCTACCTCTCTGCTCTATCTCTCTGCTCTATCTCTCTGCTCTACCTCTCTGCTCTATCTCTCTGCTCTACCTCTCTGCTCTACCTCTCTGCTCTACCTCTCTGCTCTACCTCTCTGCTCTACCTCTCTATCTCTCTGCTCTACCTCTCTGCTCTACATCTCTGCTCTATCTCTCTGCTCTATCTCTCTGCTCTACCTCTCTGATCTACCTCTCTGCTCTATCTCTCTGCTCTATCTCTCTGCTCTACCTCTCTGTTCTACCTCTCTGTTCTATCTCTCTACTCTACCTCTCTGTTCTATCTCTCTGCTCTACCTCTCTGCTCTACCTCTCTGTTCTACCTCTCTGCTCTACCTCTCTGTTCTACCTCTCTGCTCTATCTCTCTGCTCTATCTCTCTACCTCTCTACTCTACCTATCTGCTCTATCTCTCTGCTCTACCTCTCTGCTCTATCTCTCTACCTCTCTACTCTACCTCTCTGTTCTACCTCTCTGTTCTATCTCTCTGCTCTATCTCTCTGCTCTACCTCTCTGCTCTATCTCTCTGCTCTACCTCTCTGCTCTACCTCTCTGTTCTACCTATCTGCTCTATCTCTCTACCTCTCTGCTCTACCTCTCTGTTCTATCTCTCTTCTCTATCTCTCTGCTCTACCTCTCTGCTCTATCTCTCTGCTCTACCTCTCTGCTCTATCTCTCTGTTCTATCTCTCTGCTCTATCTCTCTACCTCTCTACTCTACCTCTCTGCTATACCTCTCTGTTCTACCTCTCTGTTCTATCTCTCTGTTCTACCTCTCTTCTCTACCTCTCTGTTCTACATCTCTGCTCTACCTCTCTGTTCTACCTCTCTGTTCTACCTCTCTACTTTACCTCTCTGTTCTACATATCTGCTCTACCTCTCTACCTCTCTGTTCTACCTCTCTGTTCTACCTCTCTACTCTACCTCTCTGTTCTACCTCTCTGTTCTACCTCTCTGCTCTACCTCTCTGCTCTACCTCTCTGCTCTACCTCTCTGTTCTACCTCTCTGTTCTACCTCTCTACCTCTCTGCTCTACCTCTCTGCTCTACCTCTCTGCTCTACCTCTCTGTTCTACCTCTCTGTTCTACCTCTCTGCTCTACCTCTCTGTTCTACCTCTCTGTTCTACCTCTCTGCTCTACCTCTCTGTTCTACCTCTCTGCTCTACCTCTCTGCTCTACCTCTCTGTTCTACCTCTCTGCTCTACCTCTCTCCTCTACCTCTCTGTTCTACCTCTCTGTTCTACCTCTCTGCTCTACCTCTCTGTTCTACCTCTCTGCTCTACCTCTCTGTTCTACCTCTCTGCTCTACCTCTCTGCTCTACCTCTCTGCTCTACCTCTCTGTTCTACCTCTCTGTTCTACCTCTCTACCTCTCTGCTCTACCTCTCTGCTCTACCTCTCTGCTCTACTTCCCTGTTCTACCTCTATGTTCTACCTCTCTGCTCTACCTCTCTGCTCTACCTCTCTACCTCTCTGCTCTACCTCTCTGTTCTATCTGTCTGCTCTACCTCTCTGTTCTACCTCTCTGCTCTACCTCTCTACCTCTCTGTTCTACCTCTCTGTTCTACCTCTCTACCTCTCTGTTCTACCTCTGTTCTACCTCTCTACCTCTCTGCTCTACCTCTCTACCTCTCTGTTCTACCTCTCTACTCTACCTCTCTACCTCTCTGTTCTACCTCTCTGTTCTACCTCTCTGCTCTACCTCTCTGTTCTACCTCTCTGTTCTACCTCTCTGCTCTACCTCTCTGTTCTACCTCTCTGCTCTACCTCTCTGCTCTACCTCTCTACCTCTCTGTTCTACCTCTCTGTTCTACCTCTCTGCTCTACCTCTCTGTTCTACCTCTCTGTTCTACCTCTCTGCTCTACCTCTCTGCTCTACCTCTCTGTTCTACCTCTCTGTTCTACCTCTCTGTTCTACCTCTCTGCTCTACCTCTCTGTTCTACCTCTCTGCTCTACCTCTCTACTCTACCTCTCTGTTCTACCTCTCTTCTCTACCTCTCTGCTCTACCTCTCTGTTCTACCTCTCTGCTCTACCACTCTGTTCTACCTCTCTGCTCTACCTCTCTACCTCTCTACTCTACCACTCTGTTCTACCTCTCTGCTCTACCTCTCTGCTCTACCTCTCTGTTCTACCTCTCTGTTCTACCTCTCTGTTCTACCTCTCTGCTCTACCTCTCTACCTCTCTGCTCTGCCTCTCTACTCTACCTCTCTGCTCTACCTCTCTACTCTATCTCTCTGCTCTACCTCTCTGCTCTACCTCTCTGCTCTACCTCTATACCTCTCTGTTCTACCTCTCTGTTCTACCTCTCTGCTCTACCTCTCTGCTCTACCTCTCTGCTCTACCTCTCTACCTCTCTGCTCTATCTCTCTGCTCTACCTCTCTGCTCTACCTCTCTGCTCTACCTCTCTACCTCTCTGCTCTACCTCTCTGCTCTACCTCTCTACTCTACCTCTCTGCTCTACCTCTCTGCTCTACCTCTCTACTCTACCTCTCTGCTCTACCTCTCTACCTCTCTGCTCTATCTCTCTGCTCTACCTCTCTGCTCTACCTCTCTGCTCTACCTCTCTACCTCTCTGCTCTACCTCTCTGTTCTACCTCTCTACTCTACCTCTCTGTTCTACCTATCTGTTCTATCTCTCTGCTCTACCTCTCTGCTCTACCTCTCTGTTCTACCTCTCTGTTCTATCTCTCTGCTCTACCTCTCTGCTCTACCTCTCTGTTCTACCTTTCTGCTCTACCTCTCTGCTCTACCTCTCTGTTCTACCTCTCTGCTCTACCTCTCTGCTCTATCTCTCTACCTCTTTACTCTACCTCTCTGTTCTATCTCTCTGCTCTACCTCTCTGTTCTATCTCTCTGCTCTACCTCTCTGTTCTATCTCTCTGCTCTATCTCTCTGCTCTACCTCTCTGCTCTATCTCTCTGTTCTATCTCTCTGCTCTATCTCTCTACCTCTCTACTCTACCTCTCTGCTATACCTCTCTGTTCTACCTCTCTGTTCTATCTCTCTGTTCTACCTCTCTTCTCTACCTCTCTGTTCTACATCTCTGCTCTACCTCTCTACCTTTCTGTTCTACCTCTCTTCTCTACCTCTCTGTTCTACATCTCTGCTCTACCTCTCTACCTCTCTGTTCTACCTCTCTGTTCTACCTCTCTACTCTACCTCTCTGTTCTACCTCTCTGTTCTACCTCTCTGTTCTACCTCTCTGTTATACCTCTCTACTCTACCTCTCTGTTCTACCTCTCTGTTCTACCTCTCTGCTCTACCTCTCTGTTCTACCTCTCTGCTCTACCTCTCTGTTCTACCTCTCTGCTCTACCTCTCTGCTCTACCTCTCTGTTCTACCTCTCTGCTCTACCTCTCTACTCTACCTCTCTACTCTACCTCTCTACTCTACCTCTCTGTTCTACCTCTCTGCTCTACCTCTCTGCTCTACCTCTCTGTTCTACCTCTCCGCTCTACCTCTCTACTCTACCTCTCTGCTCTACCTCCCTGTTCTACCTCTCTGTTCTACCTCTCTGTTCTACCTCTCTGCTCTATCTCTCTGCTCTACCTCTCTACTCTACCTCTCTGCTCTACCTCCCTGTTCTACCTCTCTGTTCTACCTCTCTGCTCTACCTCTCTACTCTACCTCTCTGCTCTACCTCCCTGTTCTACCTCTCTGTTCTACCTCTCTGCTCTACCTCTCTGCTCTACCTCTCTGCTCTACCTCTCTGCTCTACCTCTCTGCTCTACCTCTCTGTTCTATCTCTCTGCTCTACCTCTCTGCTCTACCTCTCTACCTCTCTGTTCTACCTCTCTGCTCTACCTCTCTGTTCTACCTCTCTGTTCTACCTCTCTGCTCTACCTCTCTACCTCTCTGCTCTACCTCTCTGTTCTACCTCTCTGTTCTACCTCTCTGCTCTACCTCTCTGTTCTACCTCTCTGTTCTACCTTTCTGCTCTACCTCTCTGCTCTACCTCTCTGCTCTACCTCTCTACCTCTCTGTTCTACCTCTCTGTTCTACCTCTCTGCTCTACCTCTCTGCTCTATCTCTCTGCTCTATCTCTCTGCTCTATATCTCTGCTCTACCTCTCTGCTCTACCTCTCTACCTCTCTGATCTACCTCTCTGCTCTACCTCTCTGCTCTACCTCTCTGCTCTATCTCTCTGCTCTACCTCTCTACCTCTCTGCTCTACCTCTCTGCTCTACCTCTCTGCTCTACCTCTCTATTTCTCTGCTCTATCTCTCTGCTCTATCTCTCTGTTCTACCTCTCTGCTCTACCTCTCTGCTCTACCTCTCTGCTCTACCTCTCTGCTCTATATCTCTACTCTACCTCTCTATCTCTCTGCTCTACCTCTCTGCTCTACCTCTCTGCTCTACCTCTCTGCTCTACCTCTCTGCTCTACCTCTCTATTTCTCTGCTCTATCTCTCTGCTCTATCTCTCTGTTCTACCTCTCTGCTCTACATCTCTGCTCTACCTCTCTGCTCTACCTCTCTGCTCTACCTCTCTACTCTATCTCTCTGCTCTATCTCTCTACATCTCTGCTCTATCTCTCTGCTCTACCTCTCTGCTCTACCTCTCTGCTCTACCTCTCTGTTCTATATCTCTGCTCTACCTCTCTGCTCTACCTATCTGTTCTATATCTCTGCTCTACCTCTCTGCTCTATATATCTGCTCTACCTCTCTGCTCTACCTCTCTGCTCTACCTCTCTGTTCTACCTCTCTGCTCTACCTCTCTGCTCTACCTCTCTGTTCTATATCTCTGCTCTACCTCTCTGCTCTATATCTCTGCTCTACCTCTCTACCTCTCTGCTCTACCTCTCTATCTCTCTGCTCTACCTCTCTGCTCTATCTCTCTGCTCTATCTCTCTGCTCTATCTCTCTGATCTACCTCTCTGCTCTACCTCTCTATCTCTCTGCTCTACCTCTCTGCTCTATCTCTCTGCTCTACCTCTCTGCTCTATCTCTCTGCTCTACCTCTCTGCTCTACCTCTCTATCTCTCTGCTCTACCTCTCTGCTCTACCTCTCTGCTCTACCTCTCTGTTCTATATCTCTGCTCTACCTCTCTGCTCTATATCTCTGCTCTACCTCTCTACCTCTCTGCTCTACATCTCTATCTCTCTGCTCTACCTCTCTGCTCTATCTCTCTGCTCTACCTCTCTATCTCTCTGCTCTATCTCTCTGCTCTACCTCTCTGCTCTACCTCTCTATCTCTCTGCTCTACCTCTCTGCTCTATCTCTCTGCTCTATCTATCTGCTCTACCTCTCTGCTCTATCTCTCTGCTCTACCTCTCTGCTCTACCTCTCTACCTCTCTGCTCTACCTCTCTGCTCTACCTCTCTGCTCTACCTCTCTATATCTCTGCTATATCTCTCTGCTCTACCTCTCTGCTCTATCTCTCTGCTCTATCTCTCTGCTCTACCTCTCTGCTCTATCTCTCTGCTCTATCTCTCTGCTCTACCTCTCTGCTCTATCTCTCTACTATACCTCTCTGTTCTACCTCTCTGTTCTATCTCTCTGCTCTACCTCTCTGCTCTACCTCTCTGTTCTACCTCTCTGCTCTACCTCTCTGTTCTACCTCTCTGCTCTATCTCTCTGCTCTATCTATCTACCTCTCTACTCTACCTCTCTGCTCTATCTCTCTGCTCTACCTCTCTGCTCTATCTCTCTACCTCTCTACTCTACCTCTCTGTTCTACCTCTCTGTTCTATCTCTCTGCTCTATCTCTCTGCTCTACCTCTCTGCTCTATCTCTCTGCTCTACCTCTCTGCTCTACCTCTCTGTTCTACCTCTCTGCTCTATCTCTTTACCTCTCTGCTCTACCTCTCTGTTCTATCTCTCTTCTCTATCTCTCTGCTCTACCTCTCTGCTCTATCTCTCTGCTCTACCTCTCTGCTCTATCTCTCTGTTCTATCTCTCTGCTCTATCTCTCTACCTCTCTACTCTACCTCTCTGCTATACCTCTCTGTTCTACCTCTCTGTTCTATCTCTCTGTTCTACCTCTCTTCTCTACCTCTCTGTTCTACATCTCTGCTCTACCTCTCTGTTCTACCTCTCTGTTCTACCTCTCTACCTCTCTGTTCTACATCTCTGCTCTACCTCTCTACCTCTCTGTTCTACCTCTCTGTTCTACCTCTCTACTCTACCTCTCTGTTCTACCTCTCTGTTCTACCTCTCTGTTCTACCTCTCTGCTCTACCTCTCTGCTCTACCTCTCTGCTCTACCTCTCTGTTCTACCTCCCTGTTCTACCTCTCTGCTCTACCTCTCTGCTCTACCTCTCTGCTCTACCTCTCTGTTCTACCTCTCTGCTCTACCTCTCTGCTCTACCTCTCTGCTCTACCTCTCTGTTCTACCTCTCTGTTCTATATCTCTGCTCTACCTCTCTGCTCTATATCTCTGCTCTACCTCTCTACCTCTCTGCTCTACCTCTCTATCTCTCTGCTCTACCTCTCTGCTCTATCTCTCTGCTCTACCTCTCTGCTCTATCTCTCTGCTCTACCTCTCTGCTCTACCTCTCTGCTCTATCTCTCTGCTCTACCTCTCTGCTCTACCTCTCTACCTCTCTGCTCTACCTCTCTGCTCTACCTCTCTGCTCTACCTCTCTGTTCTATATCTCTGCTCTACCTCTCTGCTCTATATCTCTGCTCTACCTCTCTACCTCTCTGCTCTACCTCTCTATCTCTCTGCTCTACCTCTCTGCTCTATCTCTCTGCTCTACCTCTCTATCTCTCTGCTCTATCTCTCTGCTCTACCTCTCTGCTCTACCTCTCTATCTCTCTGCTCTACCTCTCTGCTCTATCTCTCTGCTCTATCTCTCTGCTCTACCTCTCTGCTCTATCTCTCTGCTCTACCTCTCTGCTCTACCTCTCTGCTCTACCTCTCTGCTCTACCTCTCTGCTCTACCTCTCTATCTCTCTGCTCTACCTCTCTGCTCTACCTCTCTGCTCTATCTCTCTGCTCTATCTCTCTGCTCTACCTCTCTGATCTACCTCTCTGCTCTATCTCTCTGCTCTATCTCTCTGCTCTACCTCTCTGTTCTACCTCTCTGTTCTATCTCTCTACTCTACCTCTCTGTTCTATCTCTCTGCTCTACCTCTCTGCTCTACCTCTCTGTTCTACCTCTCTGCTCTACCTCTCTGTTCTACCTCTCTGCTCTATCTCTCTGCTCTATCTCTCTACCTCTCTACTCTACCTATCTGCTCTATCTCTCTGCTCTACCTCTCTGCTCTATCTCTCTACCTCTCTACTCTACCTCTCTGTTCTACCTCTCTGTTCTATCTCTCTGCTCTATCTCTCTGCTCTACCTCTCTGCTCTATCTCTCTGCTCTACCTCTCTGCTCTACCTCTCTGTTCTACCTATCTGCTCTATCTCTCTACCTCTCTGCTCTACCTCTCTGTTCTATCTCTCTTCTCTATCTCTCTGCTCTACCTCTCTGCTCTATCTCTCTGCTCTACCTCTCTGCTCTATCTCTCTGTTCTATCTCTCTGCTCTATCTCTCTACCTCTCTACTCTACCTCTCTGCTATACCTCTCTGTTCTACCTCTCTGTTCTATCTCTCTGTTCTACCTCTCTTCTCTACCTCTCTGTTCTACATCTCTGCTCTACCTCTCTGTTCTACCTCTCTGTTCTACCTCTCTACTTTACCTCTCTGTTCTACATATCTGCTCTACCTCTCTACCTCTCTGTTCTACCTCTCTGTTCTACCTCTCTACTCTACCTCTCTGTTCTACCTCTCTGTTCTACCTCTCTGCTCTACCTCTCTGCTCTACCTCTCTGCTCTACCTCTCTGTTCTACCTCTCTGTTCTACCTCTCTACCTCTCTGCTCTACCTCTCTGCTCTACCTCTCTGCTCTACCTCTCTGTTCTACCTCTCTGTTCTACCTCTCTGCTCTACCTCTCTGTTCTACCTCTCTGTTCTACCTCTCTGCTCTACCTCTCTGTTCTACCTCTCTGCTCTACCTCTCTGCTCTACCTCTCTGTTCTACCTCTCTGCTCTACCTCTCTCCTCTACCTCTCTGTTCTACCTCTCTGTTCTACCTCTCTGCTCTACCTCTCTGTTCTACCTCTCTGCTCTACCTCTCTGTTCTACCTCTCTGCTCTACCTCTCTGCTCTACCTCTCTGCTCTACCTCTCTGTTCTACCTCTCTGTTCTACCTCTCTACCTCTCTGCTCTACCTCTCTGCTCTACCTCTCTGCTCTACTTCCCTGTTCTACCTCTATGTTCTACCTCTCTGCTCTACCTCTCTGCTCTACCTCTCTACCTCTCTGCTCTACCTCTCTGTTCTATCTGTCTGCTCTACCTCTCTGTTCTACCTCTCTGCTCTACCTCTCTACCTCTCTGTTCTACCTCTCTGTTCTACCTCTCTACCTCTCTGTTCTACCTCTGTTCTACCTCTCTACCTCTCTGCTCTACCTCTCTACCTCTCTGTTCTACCTCTCTACTCTACCTCTCTACCTCTCTGTTCTACCTCTCTGTTCTACCTCTCTGCTCTACCTCTCTGTTCTACCTCTCTGTTCTACCTCTCTGCTCTACCTCTCTGTTCTACCTCTCTGCTCTACCTCTCTGCTCTACCTCTCTACCTCTCTGTTCTACCTCTCTGTTCTACCTCTCTGCTCTACCTCTCTGTTCTACCTCTCTGTTCTACCTCTCTGCTCTACCTCTCTGCTCTACCTCTCTGTTCTACCTCTCTGTTCTACCTCTCTGTTCTACCTCTCTGCTCTACCTCTCTGTTCTACCTCTCTGCTCTACCTCTCTACTCTACCTCTCTGTTCTACCTCTCTTCTCTACCTCTCTGCTCTACCTCTCTGTTCTACCTCTCTGCTCTACCACTCTGTTCTACCTCTCTGCTCTACCTCTCTACCTCTCTACTCTACCACTCTGTTCTACCTCTCTGCTCTACCTCTCTGCTCTACCTCTCTGTTCTACCTCTCTGTTCTACCTCTCTGTTCTACCTCTCTGCTCTACCTCTCTACCTCTCTGCTCTACCTCTCTACTCTACCTCTCTGCTCTACCTCTCTACTCTATCTCTCTGCTCTACCTCTCTGCTCTACCTCTCTGCTCTACCTCTATACCTCTCTGTTCTACCTCTCTGTTCTACCTCTCTGCTCTACCTCTCTGCTCTACCTCTCTGCTCTACCTCTCTACCTCTCTGCTCTATCTCTCTGCTCTACCTCTCTGCTCTACCTCTCTGCTCTACCTCTCTACCTCTCTGCTCTACCTCTCTGCTCTACCTCTCTACTCTACCTCTCTGCTCTACCTCTCTGCTCTACCTCTCTACTCTACCTCTCTGCTCTACCTCTCTACCTCTCTGCTCTACCTCTCTGCTCTACCTCTCTGTTCTACCTCTCTGCTCTACCTCTCTGCTCTACCTCTCTTCTCTACCTCTCTGCTCTACCTCTCTGCTCTACCTCTCTACTCTACCTCTCTGCTCTATCTCTCTACTCTACCTCTCTGTTCTACCTCTCTGCTCTACCTCTCTACCTCTCTGCTCTACCTCTCTGCTCTACCTCTCTACTCTACCTCTCTGCTCTACCTCTCTGCTCTACCTCTCTGCTCTATCTCTCTACCTCTCTGCTCTACCTCTCTGATCTACCTATCTGCTCTACCTCTCTGCTCTACCTCTCTGTTCTACCTCTCTGTTCTACCTCTCTGCTCTACCTCTCTGCTCTACCTCTCTGCTCTACCTCTCTGTTCTATCTCTCTGCTCTACCTCTCTGCTCTACCTCTCTGCTCTACCTCTCTGCTCTACCTCTCTGTTCTACCTCTCTGCTCTACCTCTCTGCTCTACCTCTCTTCTCTACCTCTCTGCTCTACCTCTCTGCTCTACCTCTCTACTCTACCTCTCTGCTCTATCTCTCTACTCTACCTCTCTGTTCTACCTCTCTGCTCTACCTCTCTACCTCTCTGCTCTACCTCTCTGCTCTACCTTTCTACTCTACCTCTCTGCTCTACCTCTCTGCTCTACCTCTCTGCTCTATCTCTCTACCTCTCTGCTCTACCTCTCTGATCTACCTCTCTGTTCTATCTCTCTGCTCTACCTCTCTGCTCTACCTCTCTGCTCTACCTCTCTATCTCTCTGCTCTACCTCTCTGCTCTACCTCTCTGCTCTACCTCTCTGTTCTATATCTCTGCTCTACCTCTCTGCTCTATATCTCTGCTCTACCTCTCTACCTCTCTGCTCTACCTCTCTATCTCTCTGCTCTACCTCTCTGCTCTATCTCTCTGCTCTACCTCTCTATCTCTCTGCTCTATCTCTCTGCTCTACCTCTCTGCTCTACCTCTCTATCTCTCTGCTCTACCTCTCTGCTCTATCTCTCTGCTCTATCTCTCTGCTCTACCTCTCTGCTCTATCTCTCTGCTCTACCTCTCTGCTCTACCTCTCTACCTCTCTGTTCTACCTCTCTGTTCTACCTCTCTACTCTACCTCTCTGTTCTACCTCTCTGTTCTACCTCTCTGTTCTACCTCTCTGCTCTACCTCTCTGCTCTACCTCTCTGCTCTACCTCTCTGTTCTACCTCCCTGTTCTACCTCTCTGCTCTACCTCTCTGCTCTACCTCTCTGCTCTACCTCTCTGTTCTACCTCTCTGCTCTACCTCTCTGCTCTACCTCTCTGCTCTACCTCTCTGTTCTACCTCTCTGTTCTATATCTCTGCTCTACCTCTCTGCTCTATATCTCTGCTCTACCTCTCTACCTCTCTGCTCTACCTCTCTATCTCTCTGCTCTACCTCTCTGCTCTATCTCTCTGCTCTATCTCTCTGCTCTATCTCTCTGCTCTACCTCTCTGCTCTACCTCTCTATCTCTCTGCTCTACCTCTCTGCTCTATCTCTCTGCTCTACCTCTCTGCTCTACCTCTCTGCTCTATCTCTCTGCTCTACCTCTCTGCTCTACCTCTCTACCTCTCTGCTCTACCTCTCTGCTCTACCTCTCTGCTCTACCTCTCTGTTCTATATCTCTGCTCTACCTCTCTGCTCTATATCTCTGCTCTACCTCTCTACCTCTCTGCTCTACCTCTCTATCTCTCTGCTCTACCTCTCTGCTCTATCTCTCTGCTCTACCTCTCTATCTCTCTGCTCTATCTCTCTGCTCTACCTCTCTGCTCTACCTCTCTATCTCTCTGCTCTACCTCTCTGCTCTATCTCTCTGCTCTATCTCTCTGCTCTACCTCTCTGCTCTATCTCTCTGCTCTACCTCTCTGCTCTACCTCTCTGCTCTACCTCTCTGCTCTACCTCTCTGCTCTACCTCTCTATCTCTCTGCTCTACCTCTCTGCTCTACCTCTCTGCTCTACCTCTCTGCTCTACCTCTCTATCTCTCTGTTCTACCTCTCTGTTCTACCTCTCTACTCTACCTCTCTGTTCTACCTCTCTGTTCTACCTCTCTGTTCTACCTCTCTGCTCTACCTCTCTGCTCTACCTCTCTGCTCTACCTCTCTGTTCTACCTCCCTGTTCTACCTCTCTGCTCTACCTCTCTGCTCTACCTCTCTGCTCTACCTCTCTGTTCTACCTCTCTGCTCTACCTCTCTGCTCTACCTCTCTGCTCTACCTCTCTGTTCTACCTCTCTGTTCTATATCTCTGCTCTACCTATCTGCTCTATATCTCTGCTCTACCTCTCTACCTCTCTGCTCTACCTCTCTATCTCTCTGCTCTACCTCTCTGCTCTATCTCTCTGCTCTATCTCTCTGCTCTATCTCTCTGCTCTATCTCTGCTCTACCTCTCTGCTCTACCTCTCTATCTCTCTGCTCTACCTCTCTGCTCTATCTCTCTGCTCTACCTCTCTGCTCTACCTCTCTGCTCTATCTCTCTGCTCTACCTCTCTGCTCTACCTCTCTACCTCTCTGCTCTACCTCTCTGCTCTACCTCTCTGCTCTACCTCTCTGTTCTATATCTCTGCTCTACCTCTCTGCTCTATATCTCTGCTCTACCTCTCTGCTCTACCTCTCTATCTCTCTGCTCTACCTCTCTGCTCTATCTCTCTGCTCTACCTCTCTATCTCTCTGCTCTATCTCTCTGCTCTACCTATCTGCTCTACCTCTCTATCTCTCTGCTCTACCTCTCTGCTCTATCTCTCTGCTCTATCTCTCTGCTCTACCTCTCTGCTCTATCTCTCTGCTCTACCTCTCTGCTCTACCTCTCTGCTCTACCTCTCTGCTCTACCTCTCTGCTCTACCTCTCTATCTCTCTGCTCTACCTCTCTGCTCTACCTCTCTGCTCTATCTCTCTGCTCTATCTCTCTGCTCTACCTCTCTGATCTACCTCTCTGCTCTATCTCTCTGCGCTATCTCTCTGCTCTACCTCTCTGTTCTACCTCTCTGTTCTATCTCTCTACTCTACCTCTCTGTTCTACCTCTCTGTTCTATCTCTCTGCTCTACCTCTCTGCTCTACCTCTCTGTTCTACCTCTCTGCTCTACCTCTCTGTTCTACCTCTCTGCTCTATCTCTCTGCTCTATCTCTCTACCTCTCTACTCTACCTATCTGCTCTATCTCTCTGCTCTACCTCTCTGCTCTATCTCTCTACCTCTCTACTCTACCTCTCTGTTCTACCTCTCTGTTCTATCTCTCTGCTCTATCTCTCTGCTCTACCTCTCTGCTCTATCTCTCTGCTCTACCTCTCTGCTCTACCTCTCTGTTCTACCTCTCTGCTCTATCTCTCTACCTCTCTGCTCTACCTCTCTGTTCTATCTCTCTTCTCTATCTATCTGCTCTACCTCTCTGCTCTATCTCTCTGCTCTACCTCTCTGCTCTATCTCTCTGTTCTATCTCTCTGCTTTATCTCTCTACCTCTCTACTCTACCTCTCTGCTATACCTCTCTGTTCTACCTCTCTGTTCTATCTCTCTGTTCTACCTCTCTTCTCTACCTCTCTGTTCTACATCTCTGCTCTACCTCTCTGTTCTACCTCTCTGTTCTACCTCTCTACTTTACCTCTCTGTTCTACATATCTGCTCTACCTCTCTACCTCTCTGTTCTACCTCTCTGTTCTACCTCTCTACTCTACCTCTCTGTTCTACCTCTCTGTTCTACCTCTCTGCTCTACCTCTCTGCTCTACCTCTCTGCTCTACCTCTCTGTTCTACCTCTCTGTTCTACCTCTCTACCTCTCTGTTCTACCCTTCTGCTCTACCTCTCTGCTCTACCTCTCTGTTCTACCTCTCTGTTCTACCTCTCTGCTCTACCTCTCTGTTCTACCTCTCTGTTCTACCTCTCTGCTCTACCTCTCTGTTCTACCTCTCTGCTCTACCTCTCTGCTCTACCTCTCTGTTCTACCTCTCTGCTCTACCTCTCTGCTCTACCTCTCTGTTCTACCTCTCTGTTCTACCTCTCTGCTCTACCTCTCTGTTCTACCTCTCTGCTCTACCTCTCTGTTCTACCTCTCTGCTCTACCTCTCTGCTCTACCTCTCTGCTCTACCTCTCTGTTCTACCTCTCTGTTCTACCTCTCTACCTCTCTGCTCTACCTCTCTGCTCTACCTCTCTGCTCTACTTCCCTGTTCTACCTCTATGTTCTACCTCTCTGCTCTACCTCTTTGCTCTACCTCTCTACCTCTCTGCTCTACCTCTCTGTTCTATCTGTCTGCTCTACCTCTCTGTTCTACCTCTCTGCTCTACCTCTCTACCTCTCTGCTCTACCTCTCTGCTCTACCTCTCTGTTCTACCTCTCTGTTCTATATCTCTGCTCTACCTCTCTGCTCTATATCTCTGCTCTACCTCTCTACATCTCTGCTCTACCTCTCTATCTCTCTGCTCTACCTCTCTGCTCTATCTCTCTGCTCTATCTCTCTGCTCTATCTCTCTGCTCTACCTCTCTACCTCTCTGCTCTACCTCTCTGCTCTACCTCTCTGCTCTACATCTCTGTTCTATATCTCTGCTCTACCTCTCTGCTCTATATCTCTGCTCTACCTCTCTACCTCTCTGCTCTACCTCTCTATCTCTCTGCTCTACCTCTCTGCTCTATCTCTCTGCTCTACCTCTCTATCTCTCTGCTCTATCTCTCTGCTCTACCTCTCTGCTCCACCTCTCTATCTCTCTGCTCTACCTCTCTGCTCTATCTCTCTGCTCTATCTCTCTGCTCTACCTCTCTGCTCTATCTCTCTGCTCTACCTCTCTGCTCTACCTCTCTACCTCTCTGCTCTACCTCTCTGCTCTACCTCTCTGCTCTACCTCTCTATCTCTCTGCTCTACCTCTCTGCTCTACCTCTCTTCTCTATCTCTCTGCTCTATCTCTCTGCTCTACCTCTCTGATCTACCTCTCTGCTCTATCTCTCTGCTCTATCTCTCTGCTCTACCTCTCTGTTCTACCTCTCTGTTCTATCTCTCTACTCTACCTCTCTGTTCTACCTCTCTGTTCTATCTCTCTGCTCTACCTCTCTGCTCTACCTCTCTGTTCTACCTCTCTGCTCTACCTCTCTGTTCTACCTCTCTGCTCTATCTCTCTGCTCTATCTCTCTACCTCTCTACTCTACCTATCTGCTCTATCTCTCTGCTCTACCTCTCTGCTATATCTCTCTACCTCTCTACTCTACCTCTCTGTTCTACCTCTCTGTTCTATCTCTCTGCTCTATCTCTCTGCTCTACCTCTCTGCTCTATCTCTCTGCTCTACCTCTCTGCTCTACCTCTCTGTTCTACCTCTCTGCTCTATCTCTCTACCTCTCTGCTCTACCTCTCTGTTCTATCTCTCTTCTCTATCTCTCTGCTCTACCTCTCTGCTCTATCTCTCTGCTCTACCTCTCTGCTCTATCTCTCTGTTCTATCTCTCTGCTCTATCTCTCTACCTCTCTACTCTACCTCTCTGCTATACCTCTCTGTTCTACCTCTCTGTTCTATCTCTCTGTTCTACCTCTCTTCTCTACCTCTCTGTTCTACATCTCTGCTCTACCTCTCTGTTCTACCTCTCTGTTCTACCTCTCTACTTTACCTCTCTGTTCTACATATCTGCTCTACCTCTCTACCTCTCTGTTCTACCTCTCTGTTCTACCTCTCTACTCTACCTCTCTGTTCTACCTCTCTGTTCTACCTCTCTGCTCTACCTCTCTGCTCTACCTCTCTGCTCTACCTCTCTGTTCTACCTCTCTGTTCTACCTCTCTACCTCTCTGCTCTACCCTTCTGCTCTACCTCTCTGCTCTACCTCTCTGTTCTACCTCTCTGTTCTACCTCTCTGCTCTACCTCTCTGTTCTACCTCTCTGTTCTACCTCTCTGCTCTACCTCTCTGTTCTACCTCTCTGCTCTACCTCTCTGCTCTACCTCTCTGTTCTACCTCTCTGCTCTACCTCTCTGCTCTACCTCTCTGTTCTACCTCTCTGTTCTACCTCTCTGCTCTACCTCTCTGTTCTACCTCTCTGCTCTACCTCTCTGTTCTACCTCTCTGCTCTACCTCTCTGCTCTACCTCTCTGCTCTACCTCTCTGTTCTACCTCTCTGTTCTACCTCTCTACCTCTCTGCTCTACCTCTCTGCTCTACCTCTCTGCTCTACCTCTCTGCTCTACCTCTCTGCTCTACTTCCCTGTTCTACCTCTATGTTCTACCTCTCTGCTCTACATCTCTGCTCTACCTCTCTACCTCTCTGCTCTACCTCTCTGTTCTATCTGTCTGCTCTACCTCTCTGTTCTACCTCTCTGCTCTACCTCTCTACCTCTCTGTTCTACCTCTCTGTTCTACCTCTCTACCTCTCTGTTCTACCTCTCTGTTCTACCTCTCTGTTCTACCTCTCTGCTCTACCTCTCTGTTCTACCTCTCTGCTCTACCTCTCTGCTCTACCTCTCTGTTCTACCTCTCTGCTCTACCTCTCTGCTCTACCTCTCTGTTCTACCTCTCTGTTCTACCTCTCTGCTCTACCTCTCTGTTCTACCTCTCTGCTCTACCTCTCTGCTCTACCTCTCTGTTCTACCTCTCTGTTCTACCTCTCTGTTCTACCTCTCTGCTCTACCTCTCTGTTCTACCTCTCTGCTCTACCTCTCTACTCTACCTCTCTGTTCTACCTCTCTTCTCTACCTCTCTGCTCTACCTCTCTGTTCTACCTCTCTGTTCTACCTCTCTGCTCTACCACTCTGTTCTACCTCTCTGCTCTACCTCTCTACCTCTCTACTCTACCACTCTGTTCTACCTCTCTGCTCTACCTCTCTGCTCTACCTCTCTGTTCTACCTCTCTGTTCTACCTCTCTGTTCTACCTCTCTGCTCTACCTCTCTACCTCTCTGCTCTACCTCTCTACTATACCTCTCTGCTCTACCTCTCTACTCTATCTCTCTGCTCTACCTCTCTGCTCTACCTCTCTGCTCTACCTCTATACCTCTCTGTTCTACCTCTCTGTTCTACCTATCTGCTCTACCTCTCTGCTCTACCTCTCTACCTCTCTGCTCTATCTCTCTGCTCTACCTCTCTGCTCTACCTCTCTGCTCTACCTCTCTACCTCTCTGCTCTACCTCTCTGCTCTACCTCTCTACTCTACCTCTCTGCTCTACCTCTCTGCTCTACCTCTCTACTCTACCTCTCTGCTCTACCTCTCTACCTCTCTGCTCTACCTCTCTGCTCTACCTCTCTGCTCTACCTCTCTGTTCTACCTCTCTGCTCTACCTCTCTGCTCTACCTCTCTTCTCTACCTCTCTGCTCTACCTCTCTGCTCTACCTCTCTACTCTACCTCTCTGCTCTATCTCTCTACTCTACCTCTCTGTTCTACCTCTCTGCTCTACCTCTCTACCTCTCTGCTCTACCTCTCTGCTCTACCTCTCTACTCTACCTCTCTGCTCTACCTCTCTGCTCTACCTCTCTGCTCTATCTCTCTACCTCTCTGCTCTACCTCTCTGATCTACCTATCTGCTCTACCTCTCTGCTCTACCTCTCTGTTCTACCTCTCTGTTCTACCTCTCTGCTCTACCTCTCTGCTCTACCTCTCTGCTCTACCTCTCTGTTCTATCTCTCTGCTCTACCTCTCTGCTCTACCTCTCTGCTCTACCTCTCTGTTCTACCTCTCTGCTCTACCTCTCTGCTCTACCTCTCTTCTCTACCTCTCTGCTCTACCTCTCTGCTCTACCTCTCTACTCTACCTATCTGCTCTATCTCTCTACTCTACCTCTCTGTTCTACCTCTCTGCTCTACCTCTCTACCTCTCTGCTCTACCTCTCTGCTCTACCTTTCTACTCTACCTCTCTGCTCTACCTCTCTGCTCTACCTCTCTGCTCTATCTCTCTACCTCTCTGCTCTACCTCTCTGCTCTACCTCTCTGTTCTATCTCTCTGCTCTACCTCTCTGCTCTACCTCTCTGCTCTACCTCTCTACTCTACCTCTCTGCTCTACCTCTCTACTCTATCTCTCTGCTCTACCTCTCTGCTCTACCTCTCTGCTCTACCTCTCTACCTCTCTGCTCTACCTCTCTGCTCTACCTCTCTGCTCTACCTCTCTGCTCTATCTCTCTGCTCTATCTCTCTGCTCTACCTCTCTGATCTACCTCTCTGCTCTACCTCTCTGATCTACCTCTCTGTTCTACCTCTCTGTTCTACCTCTCTGCTCTACCTCTCTGCTCTACCTCTCTGCTCTACCTCTCTGTTCTATCTCTCTGCTCTACCTCTCTGCTCTACTTCTCTGCTCTACCTCTCTGCTCTACCTCTCTGTTCTACCTCTCTGCTCTACCTCTCTGCTCTACCTCTCTTCTCTACCTCTCTGCTCTACCTCTCTACTCTACCTCTCTGCTCTATCTCTCTGCTCTACCTCTCTGCTCTACCTCTCTGCTCTACCTCTCTGCTCTACCTCTCTGTTCTACCTCTCTGCTCTACCTCTCTGCTCTACCTCTCTACTCTACCTCTCTGCTCTACCTCTCTGCTCTACCTCTCTGCTCTACCTCTCTGTTCTACCTCTCTGCTCTACCTCTCTGCTCTATCTCTCTGCTCTACCTCTCTGCTCTATCTCTCTGCTCTACCTCTCTGCTCTACCTCTCTGCTCTACCTCTCTGTTCTACCTCTCTGCTCTACCTCTCTGCTCTATCTCTCTGCTCTATCTCTCTGCTCTACCTCTCTGCTCTATCTCTCTGCTCTACCTCTCTGCTCTACCTCTCTGCTCTATCTCTCTGCTCTACCTCTCTGCTCTACCTCTCTACCTCTCTGCTCTACCTCTCTGCTCTACCTCTCTGCTCTACCTCTCTGTTCTATATCTCTGCTCTACCTCTCTGCTCTATATCTCTGCTCTACCTCTCTACCTCTCTGCTCTACCTCTCTATCTCTCTGCTCTACCTCTCTGCTCTATCTCTCTGCTCTACCTCTCTATCTCTCTGCTCTATCTCTCTGCTCTACCTCTCTGCTCTACCTCTCTATCTCTCTGCTCTACCTCTCTGCTCTATCTCTCTGCTCTATCTCTCTGCTCTACCTCTCTGCTCTATCTCTCTGCTCTACCTCTCTGCTCTACCTCTCTGCTCTACCTCTCTGCTCTACCTCTCTGCTCTACCTCTCTATCTCTCTGCTCTACCTCTCTGCTCTACCTCTCTGCTCTATCTCTCTGCTCTATCTCTCTGCTCTACCTCTCTGATCTACCTCTCTGCTCTATCTCTCTGCGCTATCTCTCTGCTCTACCTCTCTGTTCTACCTCTCTGTTCTATCTCTCTACTCTACCTCTCTGTTCTACCTCTCTGTTCTATCTCTCTGCTCTACCTCTCTGCTCTACCTCTCTGTTCTACCTCTCTGCTCTACCTCTCTGTTCTACCTCTCTGCTCTATCTCTCTGCTCTATCTCTCTACCTCTCTACTCTACCTATCTGCTCTATCTCTCTGCTCTACCTCTCTGCTCTATCTCTCTACCTCTCTACTCTACCTCTCTGTTCTACCTCTCTGTTCTATCTCTCTGCTCTATCTCTCTGCTCTACCTCTCTGCTCTATCTCTCTGCTCTACCTCTCTGCTCTACCTCTCTGTTCTACCTCTCTGCTCTATCTCTCTACCTCTCTGCTCTACCTCTCTGTTCTATCTCTCTTCTCTATCTATCTGCTCTACCTCTCTGCTCTATCTCTCTGCTCTACCTCTCTGCTCTATCTCTCTGTTCTATCTCTCTGCTTTATCTCTCTACCTCTCTACTCTACCTCTCTGCTATACCTCTCTGTTCTACCTCTCTGTTCTATCTCTCTGTTCTACCTCTCTTCTCTACCTCTCTGTTCTACATCTCTGCTCTACCTCTCTGTTCTACCTCTCTGTTCTACCTCTCTACTTTACCTCTCTGTTCTACATATCTGCTCTACCTCTCTACCTCTCTGTTCTACCTCTCTGTTCTACCTCTCTACTCTACCTCTCTGTTCTACCTCTCTGTTCTACCTCTCTGCTCTACCTCTCTGCTCTACCTCTCTGCTCTACCTCTCTGTTCTACCTCTCTGTTCTACCTCTCTACCTCTCTGTTCTACCCTTCTGCTCTACCTCTCTGCTCTACCTCTCTGTTCTACCTCTCTGTTCTACCTCTCTGCTCTACCTCTCTGTTCTACCTCTCTGTTCTACCTCTCTGCTCTACCTCTCTGTTCTACCTCTCTGCTCTACCTCTCTGCTCTACCTCTCTGTTCTACCTCTCTGCTCTACCTCTCTGCTCTACCTCTCTGTTCTACCTCTCTGTTCTACCTCTCTGCTCTACCTCTCTGTTCTACCTCTCTGCTCTACCTCTCTGTTCTACCTCTCTGCTCTACCTCTCTGCTCTACCTCTCTGCTCTACCTCTCTGTTCTACCTCTCTGTTCTACCTCTCTACCTCTCTGCTCTACCTCTCTGCTCTACCTCTCTGCTCTACTTCCCTGTTCTACCTCTATGTTCTACCTCTCTGCTCTACCTCTTTGCTCTACCTCTCTACCTCTCTGCTCTACCTCTCTGTTCTATCTGTCTGCTCTACCTCTCTGTTCTACCTCTCTGCTCTACCTCTCTACCTCTCTGCTCTACCTCTCTGCTCTACCTCTCTGTTCTACCTCTCTGTTCTATATCTCTGCTCTACCTCTCTGCTCTATATCTCTGCTCTACCTCTCTACATCTCTGCTCTACCTCTCTATCTCTCTGCTCTACCTCTCTGCTCTATCTCTCTGCTCTATCTCTCTGCTCTATCTCTCTGCTCTACCTCTCTGCTCTACCTCTCTATCTCTCTGCTCTACCTCTCTGCTCTATCTCTCTGCTCTACCTCTCTGCTCTACCTCTCTGCTCTATCTCTCTGCTCTACCTCTCTGCTCTACCTCTCTACCTCTCTGCTCTACCTCTCTGCTCTACCTCTCTGCTCTACATCTCTGTTCTATATCTCTGCTCTACCTCTCTGCTCTATATCTCTGCTCTACCTCTCTACCTCTCTGCTCTACCTCTCTATCTCTCTGCTCTACCTCTCTGCTCTATCTCTCTGCTCTACCTCTCTATCTCTCTGCTCTATCTCTCTGCTCTACCTCTCTGCTCCACCTCTCTATCTCTCTGCTCTACCTCTCTGCTCTATCTCTCTGCTCTATCTCTCTGCTCTACCTCTCTGCTCTATCTCTCTGCTCTACCTCTCTGCTCTACCTCTCTACCTCTCTGCTCTACCTCTCTGCTCTACCTCTCTGCTCTACCTCTCTATCTCTCTGCTCTACCTCTCTGCTCTACCTCTCTTCTCTATCTCTCTGCTCTATCTCTCTGCTCTACCTCTCTGATCTACCTCTCTGCTCTATCTCTCTGCTCTATCTCTCTGCTCTACCTCTCTGTTCTACCTCTCTGTTCTATCTCTCTACTCTACCTCTCTGTTCTACCTCTCTGTTCTATCTCTCTGCTCTACCTCTCTGCTCTACCTCTCTGTTCTACCTCTCTGCTCTACCTCTCTGTTCTACCTCTCTGCTCTATCTCTCTGCTCTATCTCTCTACCTCTCTACTCTACCTATCTGCTCTATCTCTCTGCTCTACCTCTCTGCTATATCTCTCTACCTCTCTACTCTACCTCTCTGTTCTACCTCTCTGTTCTATCTCTCTGCTCTATCTCTCTGCTCTACCTCTCTGCTCTATCTCTCTGCTCTACCTCTCTGCTCTACCTCTCTGTTCTACCTCTCTGCTCTATCTCTCTACCTCTCTGCTCTACCTCTCTGTTCTATCTCTCTTCTCTATCTCTCTGCTCTACCTCTCTGCTCTATCTCTCTGCTCTACCTCTCTGCTCTATCTCTCTGTTCTATCTCTCTGCTCTATCTCTCTACCTCTCTACTCTACCTCTCTGCTATACCTCTCTGTTCTACCTCTCTGTTCTATCTCTCTGTTCTACCTCTCTTCTCTACCTCTCTGTTCTACATCTCTGCTCTACCTCTCTGTTCTACCTCTCTGTTCTACCTCTCTACTTTACCTCTCTGTTCTACATATCTGCTCTACCTCTCTACCTCTCTGTTCTACCTCTCTGTTCTACCTCTCTACTCTACCTCTCTGTTCTACCTCTCTGTTCTACCTCTCTGCTCTACCTCTCTGCTCTACCTCTCTGCTCTACCTCTCTGTTCTACCTCTCTGTTCTACCTCTCTACCTCTCTGCTCTACCCTTCTGCTCTACCTCTCTGCTCTACCTCTCTGTTCTACCTCTCTGTTCTACCTCTCTGCTCTACCTCTCTGTTCTACCTCTCTGTTCTACCTCTCTGCTCTACCTCTCTGTTCTACCTCTCTGCTCTACCTCTCTGCTCTACCTCTCTGTTCTACCTCTCTGCTCTACCTCTCTGCTCTACCTCTCTGTTCTACCTCTCTGTTCTACCTCTCTGCTCTACCTCTCTGTTCTACCTCTCTGCTCTACCTCTCTGTTCTACCTCTCTGCTCTACCTCTCTGCTCTACCTCTCTGCTCTACCTCTCTGTTCTACCTCTCTGTTCTACCTCTCTACCTCTCTGCTCTACCTCTCTGCTCTACCTCTCTGCTCTACTTCCCTGTTCTACCTCTATGTTCTACCTCTCTGCTCTACATCTCTGCTCTACCTCTCTACCTCTCTGCTCTACCTCTCTGTTCTATCTGTCTGCTCTACCTCTCTGTTCTACCTCTCTGCTCTACCTCTCTACCTCTCTGTTCTACCTCTCTGTTCTACCTCTCTACCTCTCTGTTCTACCTCTCTGCTCTACCTCTCTACCTCTCTGTTCTACCTCTCTACTCTACCTCTCTACCTCTCTGTTCTACCTCTCTGTTCTACCTCTCTGCTCTACCTCTCTGTTCTACCTCTCTGTTCTACCTCTCTGCTCTACCTCTCTGTTCTACCTCTCTGCTCTACCTCTCTGCTCTACCTCTCTACCTCTCTGTTCTACCTCTCTGTTCTACCTCTCTGCTCTACCTCTCTGTTCTACCTCTCTGTTCTACCTCTCTGCTCTACCTCTCTGCTCTACCTCTCTGTTCTACCTCTCTGTTCTACCTCTCTGTTCTACCTCTCTGCTCTACCTCTCTGTTCTACCTCTCTGCTCTACCTCTCTACTCTACCTCTCTGTTCTACCTCTCTTCTCTACCTCTCTGCTCTACCTCTCTGTTCTACCTCTCTGTTCTACCTCTCTGCTCTACCACTCTGTTCTACCTCTCTGCTCTACCTCTCTACCTCTCTACTCTACCACTCTGTTCTACCTCTCTGCTCTACCTCTCTGCTCTACCTCTCTGTTCTACCTCTCTGTTCTACCTCTCTGTTCTACCTCTCTGCTCTACCTCTCTACCTCTCTGCTCTACCTCTCTACTATACCTCTCTGCTCTACCTCTCTACTCTATCTCTCTGCTCTACCTCTCTGCTCTACCTCTCTGCTCTACCTCTATACCTCTCTGTTCTACCTCTCTGTTCTACCTCTCTGCTCTACCTCTCTGCTCTACCTCTCTACCTCTCTGCTCTATCTCTCTGCTCTACCTCTCTGCTCTACCTCTCTGCTCTACCTCTCTACCTCTCTGCTCTACCTCTCTGCTCTACCTCTCTACTCTACCTCTCTGCTCTACCTCTCTGCTCTACCTCTCTACTCTACCTCTCTGCTCTACCTCTCTACCTCTCTGCTCTACCTCTCTGCTCTACCTCTCTGCTCTACCTCTCTGTTCTACCTCTCTGCTCTACCTCTCTGCTCTACCTCTCTTCTCTACCTCTCTGCTCTACCTCTCTGCTCTACCTCTCTACTCTACCTCTCTGCTCTATCTCTCTACTCTACCTCTCTGTTCTACCTCTCTGCTCTACCTCTCTACCTCTCTGCTCTACCTCTCTGCTCTACCTCTCTACTCTACCTCTCTGCTCTACCTCTCTGCTCTACCTCTCTGCTCTATCTCTCTACCTCTCTGCTCTACCTCTCTGATCTACCTATCTGCTCTACCTCTCTGCTCTACCTCTCTGTTCTACCTCTCTGTTCTACCTCTCTGCTCTACCTCTCTGCTCTACCTCTCTGCTCTACCTCTCTACCTCTCTGCTCTACCTCTCTGCTCTACCTCTCTACTCTACCTCTCTGCTCTACCTCTCTGCTCTACCTCTCTGCTCTATCTCTCTACCTCTCTGCTCTACCTCTCTGATCTACCTATCTGCTCTACCTCTCTGCTCTACCTCTCTGTTCTACCTCTCTGTTCTACCTCTCTGCTCTACCTCTCTGCTCTACCTCTCTGCTCTACCTCTCTGCTCTACCTCTCTGCTCTACCTCTCTGCTCTACCTCTCTGCTCTACCTCTCTGCTCTACCTCTCTGCTCTACCTCTCTACCTCTCTGCTCTACCTCTCTGTTCTACCTCTCTGCTCTATCTCTCTGCTCTACCTCTCTGCTCTACCTCTCTGCTCTACCTCTCTGCTCTACCTCTCTGCTCTACCTCTCTACCTCTCTGCTCTACCTCTCTGCTCTACCTCTCTGCTCTACCTCTCTGTTCTACCTCTCTGCTCTACCTCTCTGCTCTACCTCTCTCTGATCTACCTCTCTGCTCTACCTCTCTGCTCTACCTCTCTTCTCTACCTCTCTGCTCTACCTCTCTGTTCTACCTCTCTGTTCTATCTCTCTGCTCTACCTCTCTGCTCTACCTCTCTGCTCTACCTCTCTGCTCTACCTCTCTGCTCAAACTCTCTGTTCTACCTCTCTGTTCTACCTCTCTACATCTCTGCTCTACCTCTCTACCTCTCTGCTCTACCTCTCTGCTCTATCTCTCTGCTCTACCTCTCTGCTCTACCTCTCTACCTCTCTGTTCTACCTCTCTGCTCTACCTCTCTGTTCTACCTCTCTGCTCTACCTCTCTGCTCTATCTCTCTGTTCTACCTCTCTACCTCTCTGCTCTACCTCTCTGCTCTATCTCTCTGTTCTACCTCTCTATCTATCTGCTCTATCTCTCTGCTCTATCTCTCTGCTCTACCTCTCTGCTCTACCTCTCTGTTCTACCTCTCTACCTCTCTGCTCTACCTCTCTGCTCTACCTCTCTGCTCTACCTCTCTGTTCTACCTCTCTGCTCTACCTCTCTGCTCTACCTCTCTGCTCTACATCTCTTCTCTACCTCTCTGTTCTACCTCTCTGTTCTACCTCTCTGCTCTACCTCTCTGTTCTACCTCTCTGCTCTACCTCTCTACTCTACCTCTCTGTTCTACCTCTCTTCTCTACCTCTCTGCTCTACCTCTCTGTTCTACCTCTCTGTTCTACCTCTCTGCTCTACCACTCTGTTCTACCTCTCTGCTCTACCTCTCTACCTCTCTACTCTACCACTCTGTTCTACCTCTCTGCTCTACCTCTCTGCTCTACCTCTCTGTTCT
The DNA here is from genome assembly GCF_963971535.1 of Notolepis coatsorum. NCBI lineage: Eukaryota > Metazoa > Chordata > Actinopteri > Aulopiformes > Paralepididae > Notolepis > Notolepis coatsorum. The sequence continues at coordinate 14,074,030 of NC_140177.1, forward strand.
ACCTCTCTGTTCTACCTCTCTGTTCTACCTCTCTGCTCTACCTCTCTACCTCTCTGCTCTACCTCTCTACTATACCTCTCTGCTCTACCTCTCTACTCTATCTCTCTGCTCTACCTCTCTGCTCTACCTCTCTGCTCTACCTCTATACCTCTCTGTTCTACCTCTCTGTTCTACCTCTCTGCTCTACCTCTCTGCTCTACCTCTCTACCTCTCTGCTCTATCTCTCTGCTCTACCTCTCTGCTCTACCTCTCTGCTCTACCTCTCTACCTCTCTGCTCTACCTCTCTGCTCTACCTCTCTACTCTACCTCTCTGCTCTACCTCTCTGCTCTACCTCTCTACTCTACCTCTCTGCTCTACCTCTCTACCTCTCTGCTCTACCTCTCTGCTCTACCTCTCTGCTCTACCTCTCTGTTCTACCTCTCTGCTCTACCTCTCTGCTCTACCTCTCTTCTCTACCTCTCTGCTCTACCTCTCTGCTCTACCTCTCTACTCTACCTCTCTGCTCTATCTCTCTACTCTACCTCTCTGTTCTACCTCTCTGCTCTACCTCTCTACCTCTCTGCTCTACCTCTCTGCTCTACCTCTCTACTCTACCTCTCTGCTCTACCTCTCTGCTCTACCTCTCTGCTCTATCTCTCTACCTCTCTGCTCTACCTCTCTGATCTACCTATCTGCTCTACCTCTCTGCTCTACCTCTCTGTTCTACCTCTCTGTTCTACCTCTCTGCTCTACCTCTCTGCTCTACCTCTCTGCTCTACCTCTCTGTTCTATCTCTCTGCTCTACCTCTCTGCTCTACCTCTCTGCTCTACCTCTCTGTTCTACCTCTCTGCTCTACCTCTCTGCTCTACCTCTCTTCTCTACCTCTCTGCTCTACCTCTCTGCTCTACCTCTCTACTCTACCTATCTGCTCTATCTCTCTACTCTACCTCTCTGTTCTACCTCTCTGCTCTACCTCTCTACCTCTCTGCTCTACCTCTCTGCTCTACCTTTCTACTCTACCTCTCTGCTCTACCTCTCTGCTCTACCTCTCTGCTCTATCTCTCTACCTCTCTGCTCTACCTCTCTGCTCTACCTCTCTGTTCTATCTCTCTGCTCTACCTCTCTGCTCTACCTCTCTGCTCTACCTCTCTACTCTACCTCTCTGTTCTACCTCTCTGCTCTACCTCTCTGCTCTACCTCTCTGCTCTACCTTTCTACTCTACCTCTCTGCTCTACCTCTCTGCTCTACCTCTCTGCTCTATCTCTCTACCTCTCTGCTCTACCTCTCTGCTCTACCTCTCTGCTCTACCTCTCTGTTCTATCTCTCTGCTCTACCTCTCTGCTCTACCTCTCTGCTCTACCTCTCTACTCTACCTCTCTGTTCTACCTCTCTGCTCTACCTCTCTGCTCTACCTCTCTGCTCTACCTTTCTACTCTACCTCTCTGCTCTACCTCTCTGCTCTACCTCTCTGCTCTATCTCTCTACCTCTCTGCTCTACCTCTCTGCTCTACCTCTCTGTTCTATCTCTCTGCTCTACCTCTCTGCTCTACCTCTCTGCTCTACCTCTCTACTCTACCTCTCTGTTCTACCTCTCTACTCTACCTCTCTGTTCTACCTCTCTGTTCTACCTCTCTGTTCTACCTCTCTGCTCTACCTCTCTACTCTATCTCTCTGCTCTACCTCTCTGCTCTACCTCTCTGCTCTACCTCTCTACCTCTCTGCTCTACCTCTCTGCTCTACCTCTCTGCTCTACCTCTCTGCTCTATCTCTCTGCTCTATCTCTCTGCTCTACCTCTCTGATCTACCTCTCTGCTCTACCTCTCTGCTCTACCTCTCTGTTCTACCTCTCTGTTCTACCTCTCTGCTCTACCTCTCTGCTCTACCTCTCTGCTCTACCTCTCTGTTCTATCTCTCTGCTCTACCTCTCTGCTCTACTTCTCTGCTCTACCTCTCTGCTCTACCTCTCTGTTCTACCTCTCTGCTCTACCTCTCTGCTCTACCTCTCTTCTCTACCTCTCTGCTCTACCTCTCTACTCTACCTCTCTGCTCTATCTCTCTGCTCTACCTCTCTGCTCTACCTCTCTGCTCTACCTCTCTGCTCTACCTCTCTGTTCTACCTCTCTGCTCTACCTCTCTGCTCTACCTCTCTACTCTACCTCTCTGCTCTACCTCTCTGCTCTACCTCTCTGCTCTACCTCTCTGTTCTACCTCTCTGCTCTACCTCTCTGCTCTATCTCTCTGCTCTACCTCTCTGCTCTATCTCTCTGCTCTACCTCTCTGCTCTACCTCTCTGCTCTACCTCTCTGTTCTACCTCTCTGCTCTACCTCTCTGCTCTACCTCTCTGCTCTATCTCTCTGCTCTACCTCTCTGCTCTACCTCTCTGCTCTACCTTTCTGTTCTACCTCTCTGCTCTACCTCTCTGCTCTATCTCTCTGCTCTACCTCTCTGCTCTATCTCTCTGCTCTACCTCTCTGCTCTACCTCTCTGCTCTACCTCTCTGCTCTATCTCTCTGCTCTACCTATCTGCTCTACCTCTCTGCTCTACCTCTCTGCTCTACCTCTCTGCTCTATCTCTCTGCTCTACCTCTCTGCTCTATCTCTCTGCTCTACCTCTCTGCTCTACCTCTCTGCTCTACCTCTCTGCTCTATCTCTCTGCTCTACCTATCTGCTCTACCTCTCTGCTCTACCTCTCTGCTCTACCTCTCTGCTCTACCTCTCTGTTCTACCTCTCTGCTCTACCTCTCTGCTCTATCTCTCTGCTCTACCTCTCTGCTCTACCTCTCTGCTCTACCTCTCTGCTCTACCTCTCTGCTCTACCTCTCTACCTCTCTGCTCTACCTCTCTGTTCTACCTCTCTGCTCTATCTCTCTGCTCTACCTCTCTGCTCTACCTCTCTGCTCTACCTCTCTGCTCTACCTCTCTACCTCTCTGCTCTACCTCTCTGCTCTACCTCTCTGCTCTACCTCTCTGTTCTACCTCTCTGCTCTACCTCTCTGCTCTACCTCTCTCTGATCTACCTCTCTGCTCTACCTCTCTGCTCTACCTCTCTTCTCTACCTCTCTGCTCTACCTCTCTGTTCTACCTCTCTGTTCTATCTCTCTGCTCTACCTCTCTGCTCTACCTCTCTGCTCTACCTCTCTGCTCTACCTCTCTGCTCAAACTCTCTGTTCTACCTCTCTGTTCTACCTCTCTACATCTCTGCTCTACCTCTCTACCTCTCTGCTCTACCTCTCTGCTCTATCTCTCTGCTCTACCTCTCTGCTCTACCTCTCTACCTCTCTGTTCTACCTCTCTGCTCTACCTCTCTGTTCTACCTCTCTGCTCTACCTCTCTGCTCTATCTCTCTGTTCTACCTCTCTACCTCTCTGCTCTACCTCTCTGCTCTATCTCTCTGTTCTACCTCTCTATCTATCTGCTCTATCTCTCTGCTCTATCTCTCTGCTCTACCTCTCTGCTCTACCTCTCTGTTCTACCTCTCTACCTCTCTGCTCTACCTCTCTGCTCTACCTCTCTGCTCTACCTCTCTGTTCTACCTCTCTGCTCTACCTCTCTGCTCTACCTCTCTGCTCTACATCTCTTCTCTACCTCTCTGCTCTACCTCTCTGCTCTACCTCTCTACTCTACCTCTCTGTTCTACCTCTCTGCTCTACCTCTCTACTCTACCTCTCTGCTCTACCTCTCTGCTCTACCTCTCTGCTCTACCTCTCTACTCTACCTCTCTGCTCTATCTCTCTACCTCTCTGCTCTACCTCTCTGATCTACCTCTCTGCTCTACCTCTCTGCTCTACCTCTCTGTTCTACCTCTCTGCTCTACCTCTCTGCTCTACTTCTCTGCTCTACCTCTCTGCTCTACCTCTCTGTTCTACCTCTCTGCTCTACCTCTCTGCTCTACCTCTCTTCTCTACCTCTCTGCTCTACCTCTCTGCTCTACCTCTCTACTCTACCTCTCTGCTCTATCTCTCTGCTCTACCTCTCTGCTCTACCTCTCTGCTCTACCTCTCTGCTCTACCTCTCTGTTCTACCTCTCTGCTCTACCTCTCTGCTCTACCTCTCTACTCTACCTCTCTGCTCTACCTCTCTGCTCTACCTCTCTGCTCTACCTCTCTGTTCTACCTCTCTGCTCTACCTCTCTGCTCTATCTCTCTGCTCTACCTCTCTGCTCTATCTCTCTGCTCTACCTCTCTGCTCTACCTCTCTGCTCTACCTCTCTGTTCTACCTCTCTGCTCTACCTCTCTGCTCTACCTCTCTGCTCTATCTCTCTGCTATACCTCTCTGCTCTACCTCTCTGCTCTACCTCTCTGTTCTACCTCTCTGCTCTACCTCTCTGCTCTATCTCTCTGCTCTACCTCTCTGCTCTATCTCTCTGCTCTACCTCTCTGCTCTACCTCTCTGCTCTACCTCTCTGCTCTACCTCTCTGTTCTATCTCTCTGCTCTACCTCTCTGTTCTACCTCTCTGCTCTACCTCTCTGCTCTATCTCTCTGCTCTACCTATCTGCTCTACCTCTCTGCTCTACCTCTCTGCTCTACCTCTCTGCTCTACCTCTCTGCTCTACCTCTCTGTTCTACCTCTCTGCTCTACCTCTCTGCTCTATCTCTCTGCTCTACCTCTCTGCTCTACCTCTCTGCTCTACCTCTCTGCTCTACCTCTCTGCTCTACCTCTCTGCTCTACCTCTCTGCTCTACCTCTCTACCTCTCTGCTCTACCTCTCTGTTCTACCTCTCTGCTCTATCTCTCTGCTCTACCTCTCTGCTCTACCTCTCTGCTCTACCTCTCTGCTCTACCTCTCTGCTCTACCTCTCTACCTCTCTGCTCTACCTCTCTGCTCTACCTCTCTGCTCTACCTCTCTGTTCTACCTCTCTGCTCTACCTCTCTGCTCTACCTCTCTCTGATCTACCTCTCTGCTCTACCTCTCTGCTCTACCTCTCTTCTCTACCTCTCTGCTCTACCTCTCTGTTCTACCTCTCTGTTCTATCTCTCTGCTCTACCTCTCTGCTCTACCTCTCTGCTCTACCTCTCTGCTCTACCTCTCTGCTCAAACTCTCTGTTCTACCTCTCTGTTCTACCTCTCTACATCTCTGCTCTACCTCTCTACCTCTCTGCTCTACCTCTCTGCTCTATCTCTCTGCTCTACCTCTCTGCTCTACCTCTCTACCTCTCTGTTCTACCTCTCTGCTCTACCTCTCTGTTCTACCTCTCTGCTCTACCTCTCTGCTCTATCTCTCTGTTCTACCTCTCTACCTCTCTGCTCTACCTCTCTGCTCTATCTCTCTGTTCTACCTCTCTATCTATCTGCTCTATCTCTCTGCTCTATCTCTCTGCTCTACCTCTCTGCTCTACCTCTCTGTTCTACCTCTCTACCTCTCTGCTCTACCTCTCTGCTCTACCTCTCTGCTCTACCTCTCTGTTCTACCTCTCTGCTCTACCTCTCTGCTCTACCTCTCTGCTCTACATCTCTTCTCTACCTCTCTGCTCTACCTCTCTGCTCTACCTCTCTACTCTACCTCTCTGTTCTACCTCTCTGCTCTACCTCTCTACTCTACCTCTCTGCTCTACCTCTCTGCTCTACCTCTCTGCTCTACCTCTCTACTCTACCTCTCTGCTCTATCTCTCTACCTCTCTGCTCTACCTCTCTGATCTACCTCTCTGCTCTACCTCTCTGCTCTACCTCTCTGTTCTACCTCTCTGCTCTACCTCTCTACTCTACCTCTCTACTCTACCTCTCTGCTCTACCTCTCTGCTCTACCTCTCTACTCTACCTCTCTGCTCTACCTCTCTGCTCTACCTTTCTGCTCTATCTCTCTACCTCTCTGCTCTACCTCTCTGATCTACCTCTCTGTTCTACCTCTCTGCTCTACCTCTCTGCTCTACCTCTCTGTTCTATCTCTCTGCTCTACCTCTCTGCTCTACCTCTCTGCTCTACCTCTCTGCTCTATCTCCCTGTTCTACCTCTCTCCTCTACCTCTCTGTTCTACCTCTCTGCTCTACCTCTCTGCTCTACCTATCTGCTCTACCTCTCTGTTCTATCTCTCTACATCTCTGCTCTACCTCTCTGCTCTACCTCTCTGTTCTATCTCTCTGTTCTACATCTCTACTCTATCTCTCTACTCTACCTCTCTGTTCTACATCTCTGCTCTATCTCTCTGCTCTACCTCTCTGCTCTATCTCTCTACCTCTCTGCTCTATCTCTCTGTTCTACCTCTCTGCTCTACCTCTCTGCTCTACCTCTCTGCTCTACTCGCTAGACTCCAGTAGACTCCAGTAGATCACAGTAGACTCCAGCAGATCCCAGTAGACTCCAGTAGATCCCAGTAGAATCCAGTAGATCCCAGTAGACTCAAGTAGATCCCAGTAGATCCCAGTAGAATCCAGTAGTTCCCAGTAGATCCCAGTAGACACCAGTAGATCCCAATAGATCACAATAGACTCCAGTAGATCCCAGTAGATCCCAAAATGAGGCTCTTTCAGAAAATTGTGTTGTCTATTTTATCTAGTATCTATCTTATCTTCCTAACCCTTTCTTTGTGATTTATTGTATTCTTCTTGACCATGTTATTTATTGTATTCTTCGGGACCATGTTAGAAACAAGTCGACAGACTTTCACATGTTATCCTTGTACCCCTTGTTTTTATACTATTGTATAAATTGTATGTACTAAATAAAAATCAAATCAATCATCAAATCAACATACTCCAATAGACTCCAGTAGATCCCAGTAGATCCCAATAGACTCCAGTAGATCCCAGTAGATCCCAGTAGATCTCAGTAAACTCCAGTAGCAGTAGTTGGTTTATAACATACTGCAGTCTGCTAGAGCTGAGCTACTGAAGCGGCATCATATACCCGTCCTGCAGAGTGTGTGTGTGTGTGTGTGTGTGTGTGTGTGTGTGTGTGTGTGTGTGTGTGTGTGTGCGTGTGTGTGTGTGTGTGTGTGTGTGTGTGTGTGTGTGTGTGTGTGTGTGTGTGTGTGTACGTGTGTGTGTGTGTGTGTGTGTGTGTGTGTGTGTGTGTGTGTGTGTGTGTGTGCGTGTGTGTGTGTGTGTGTGTGTGTGTGTGTGTGTGTGTGTGTGTGTGTGTGAGTGTGTGTGTGTGTGTGACACAGGGCCCTGCAGTAACATGTGACTGCAGCAGCAATGTCGAGCATCAATACCTGCAACCTCACACACACACACACGCACACACACACACACACACACACACACACACACACACACACACACACACACACACACACACACACACACACACACACACACGCATGCACGCACGCACGTACACACACACACATACACACATACTGTACATACACACAGCCTGGTCATCAAAACACACAGACACACACACACACATTTCTGCCAACAGTAATAAAGAATCAGTGTGCATGTTGTGTGTGCACATGTGTGTACGTGTGTGTGTGCGTGCGCACGCTGAGCTCAGCAGATATGTCTTAGCTGAATACGATGAGAGTGAACAGACAGACCTCTCTGACAGACAGACAGACAGACAGACAGACAGACAGACCTCTCTGACAGACAGACAGACAGACAGACAGACAGACAGACAGACAGACAGACAGACAGACAGACAGACAGACAGACAGACAGACAGACAGACAGACAGACAGACAGACAGACAGATGGGATGTCCTATGCCATAAGAATAACACGTTGTATTAATTTAAAATAAGTGGCATATCCCTTTAATGTGTTCTCAAGTGTGAAGAGAAGTGGGTTCATTCTGGTAAATTACAGTGAAACACAGAGTGGTTAATTTGGTCAAAAAGGAAAGTCTATCCTCTCTCTTTCTTTCTCACTCATGTCTTTCTCTCTGTGGTATCTGTCTCGTTCTATCTCTCTCTCCTCACTCTTTCACTATCTCTCTTTTTCTCTAGCACTCTCCGATCTTTCTCTCTCACTCCTCTCTCTTTCTTTCCCCCTCTCTCATTCTCTATCTCTCTCCTCTCTATCTATCTCCTCTCTATCTGTGTCCTCTCTTTCTCTCTCCTCCCGTTCTCTCTCCTCTCTTTCTCTCTCCTCTCTTTCTCTCTCCCCTCTTTCTCTGCATCTCTCTCCTCTCTATCTCTCTCCCCTCTTTCTCTACATCTCTCTTCTCTCTATCTCTCTCCCCTCTTTCTCTCTATCTCTCTCCTCTCTTTCTCTCTCCCCTCTTTCTCTCCATCTATCTCCTCTCTTTCTCTCTCCCCTCTTTCTCTCCATCTACAGTATCTCCTCTCTTTCTATCTCCCCTCTTTCTCTCCATCTATCTCCTCTCTTTCTCTCTCCCCTCTTTCTCTCTATCTCTCTCCTCTCCTCCTCACTCTCCTCTCTTTCTCTCTCCCCTCTTTCTCTCTCGCTCCTCTATATCTGTGTCCTCTCTCTCTCCTCTTTATCTCTCCCCTCTTTCTCTCTATCTCTCTCCTCTCCTCCTCTCTCTCATCTCTTTCTCTCTCCCACTCCTCTCTCTCTCTATGTATGTATATCTTCATGTCCTCTACACTGCCCTTGCTCTTGTCATTGTGCTCATCAATCATTCAACACTTTGCTAGAACACGACCCCTCTCTCCATCCATGCATTGGTTCCTCCGTCTATTTAACCATCCATCCATCATCCATCCACCATCATCCATCATCCACCATCCATCATCCACCATCATCCATCAATCTGTTTCTCCATCTATCTATCTAACCACCCATCTATCATATATCTAACAATCCATCTATCATATATCTAACAATCCATCTATCATCTATCTAACCACCCATCTATCATATAGATGGGTGGCTATCACCAATTCATCTCCCTCTCCGGCCACACCTCCTCCCCCTCCCCAGTCACACAGGGGGTCCCCCAAGGCTCAGTCCTTGGCCCCCTGCTCATCTGCTACATTCTCCCCCTTGGTCACATCATCCGCAAATACCACCTCAACTTCCACTGTTACGCTGACGACACCCAAATCTACATCAGTACACAATCCCCCCACAGCCCACCCCTCAGTCACATCGAATCATGCATCACCGAACTCCAAACTTGGATGACCCACAACTTCCTCAAACTGAACAGTGACAAGACTGAACTTCTCATCATTGGCACCAAAACCACCCTCACCAGATCCGGACCCATCACACTCACCATCAACGACTCCACCATCACCCCCTCCCCCCTAGTCCGCAACCTTGGTGTCCTCCTTGACCCCACCCTCTCATTTGACCCCCACGTCCGCTCCATCGTGAAAACATCCTACTTTCACCTCCGCAACATCGCAAAAATCCGTCACTGCCTCTCCCCCCCCGCTGCTGAATCCCTCATTCACGCCTTCATCTCCTCCCGCCTGGACTACTGCAACTCCCTCCTCACTGGTATCACCTCCCGCTCCCTCCATAAACTGCAAATTAGGGCTGGGCGATATGACGATTGTTACGAAGGATCAGATTAAACCGAATATATATATTTATTTATGGATATATATTGAATAGTATTTGTATGTCGTTTGATATCCCTTGTATATTCCTTGTACATATGCACGGAATATCCCTTTAGCCTACTATAGCCCATAATAGTTCATTCTCTTATTGGACAAAGGACCAGGCGCCAGGGGACCAGCCCCTGGCGTCAAGTTCAAAGGTACCGACGAGACATGTCCGTACTAGCCCCGGCTCCGCTCAGGGATACGGCTACCGAAATGAGAGTGGCACTATTTGTTCACCGTGCATATAAATATGGCGCAAGTAAATGTAGAAGTCCCTTACCCTTCTTCCCAACTTAGTAACAGAACGTGAAGCCTCACCCACGATACGACGTGCGGTGAAGTATGGCCTGTTTGGCCTTAGAATAGCATTGAGACCTCGTGCGAATTAATAACTGAATTGTCAGAGTTTGGCACTGTACCGTCGAGTGCGACGTATTTCTATCAAGTAATAATAGTCTATCGTGTATGGTGCATCGTGCGGTTAGAGTTCTAAAGTGACCAGCATCTCCAACGCTTCCTCGTGTTATCTAGAGTCTTATCCAGGTTGGGCCAACCACATGGCGCTTTCATCCGAGGAGATCTAGGCGAGGACCGAGGGACATGTACACTGGATTACCTACCCGACGACTGCTGAGCCCTATGCGGCTGGAATATATATTTGCTTTGGTACTGTGATTTGTGGAGCGAATAATCGCCGACGCCTGTGAGTGTTGGATTTACCCCCGAGAGGAGTCAAGTTGAGTCGGCGCTCAGAGAGACTGAGGTCGCCTAGCTTCTTCTTCATTGTGGAGCTACAGCCTACAAGAGAACCAAGGTGTATTCATCTACGGATCAAGAGTCTATTGCACTGTCTTCTGTACTTGAAGTCTCCATAGATATTGTTGACCAGATGGTCTACTACCGACGGCTCTCCTACCCCCCCTACCGGCTTACAACCGGGAGGACCCCCTCCAGAATATCCCGCTATATCATTAAGTGTACCATAGATATAATTCCCTAAGAGCCAGGTTGTATACTTGCTTCCTGCGTAACCAGAGATTGGACATTCAGTGTTGATTTGCCTACGAGTACTCATTTGCCTTACAAGTGCATTCAAATGATAAATGTAAGATAAATATTCTATGTACCTTTTGCTCCATTAAATATTTGATTATTACCTTTGACTGGAACCGATTTCATTGTGGAAAGTGTTCATCATATTTAGATATCGTGTACTGTATGGCCAGTAGTTAAAGTACATAAAGCGGTAGTGGTTTAATGATACCATACTTATCAATACAGTCAGGGAATTGTACCCCTCAGTTACAACGATATTATATAAATATCGGGTACAGTTCATTAACGATACACTTTTTTAACGTATTGTGGATATCGTGATGTTTTGCCCAAGAGGATTGTGTCGCGTCAATCTGGTCCACACCCGTTCAAACTTTTGAACAACGCCGCCCCCACACACACTACTGCATCAAAGTCACTAATTATTATTAACAAAGGCATTCGTTTTGTGGCATTAACGTTATATAGTTACACGTTCAATAACATTAGCGTATTTACCCAAACATAGCAATGTCCGATGACGACATAGATAGCAAGCGTTACTGTTCATATCTCAGCCCGTGCGGAGTTGTGCATGCCCATTCTGCGGTCTGTTAATAAAGTTTTCAATCAGACAGATGTATGGAAAGGCTTTTATTATAACATTCGTTGCAATAAAATCATTATGGCTTGTTTAGTCATGCTGCGGTGCGCTGGTAATCACTCGTCTGCCGCAGGGAGCTGTTGTTGTCGTTGAGCTGAGCTCAGCTCTCGTCAAAATCAATTGCGGAAGTAAAAAACGCATAGAGCTTGCCGATTGGTGCTAAGAACAGCAGGGTTTAAGTCGGTGTGACGTAATTGGTAGACTCGACTGTCAATCAAAATTATTCTGTTGCCGGCTGAATGATTGAATGAATGAAAACGTTATTAACGATTGCAGAATGGGTACAATACAGTACAGCTCAATACAACAACAGTGGACTGGGGGATGAAGACCAGAAAAAGACTTTCGGCTTTTTTACATAAGGGTCCTCCATTTTCAATTCATCAAAACATTTAGAGACATACAAATATACAGTAGTTTCATAAAAATGCTAAAATGCTATTTATTGATTGATTGATTGATTTAAAACTTTATTAACATATTGCAGAATGGGTACAGTACAGCTCAATACATACAATTGTTAAGGGGATGCAGACCAGAGAAAGTCTTTCGTCTTGTTTACATCAGGGTCCCCCATTTTCAATTAATCATATTTCATATCTAAATCATATAATATCTCATTGCTAAATATATGCAATATATAATCTAATAATCCAATAATCTAAATCTAATATATAATATAAAAATGCTAAATGCATGGGTATTTTATTTAGTCTTTAATGTTAGCTTGCAAACTCAAATACTGTCTTGGTAAGCCTCATAATGAATTGTTTGGGGAAAAAAAGAAAAACATTGTGATGTGTATCGTGTATCGCCGAAAGGTCAGAAAATATCGTGATATCATATTTAGGCCATATCGCCCAGCCCTACTGCAAATGGTCCAAAATTCAGCCGCCCGCCTCCTCACTAACACCCGGTCCCGCGAACACATCACTCCTGTCCTCCACTCCCTCCACTGGCTCCCGATCAAACACTGCATTAACTTTAAAACACTACTCCTCACCTTCAAAGCCCTCCACAGCCTGGCCCCCCCCTACCTGACTGATCTCCTTCTCCCCTACCGCCCCACCCGTTCCCTCCGGTCCTCCTCCACTGCCTCCCTCACTGTCCCGACATCCAAGCTTAAAAACTTCGGAGATCGGGCCTTCTCTCGCACTGCACCCCGACTCTGGAACTCCCTCCCCCAGTCCATCAGAGACTCCCCTACACTCTCCACCTTCAAAGCTCGCCTCAAAACCCACCTGTTCTCCCTTGCCTTCAACCCCCCCCACCCCTAAACCCCCCCCCCTCCCCTCCAACCTGATTGATATGTCTCCAGTTTTTTTTTGTGCCATCAGGCTGTCTCCCCCGTTCCCCCCATGGTCTCATGTTCCTTTTGTTTTTGTTTCTTTGTTGTTTTGTTTTTGTTTCTTTGCTTTCGTTTCTTTGTTTGTACCCCTGCTCCCGACTACTGTCAGCGACTTCGGGTTATTGAGAAGCGCTATATAAATTAAATGAATTATTATTATTATTATTATTATATATCTAACAATCCATCTATCATCTATCTAACCACCCATCTATCATCTATCTAACCACCCATCTATCATCTATCTAAAGATCCATCTATCATCTATCTAACCACCCATCTATCATCTATCTAACCACCCATCTATCATATATCTAACCACCATCTATCATCTATCTAACCACCCATCTATCATCTATCTAACCACCCATCTATCATCTATCTAACATTCCATCTATCATCTATCTAACCACCCATCTATCATCTATCTAACAATCCATCTATCATCTATCTAACCACCAATCATCTATATAAACACCCATCCATCTATCTAACCACCCATCTATTCATCCATCCATCATACATCCATCCATAATCTATCCATACATCCGTTAATCCATCATCCATCCATCCATCCGTCCATCCGTTAATCCATCATCCATCATATATCCATCCATCTGTTAATCCATCATCCATCCATCCGTCCATCCGTTAATCCATCATCCATCATATATCCATCCATCTGTTAATCCATCATCCATCCAACCGTCCATCCGTTAATCCATCATCCATCATATATCCATCCATCTGTTAATCCATCATCCATCCATCCATCCATCCATCCATCCATCCATCCGTTCATCCACCTGTTCGTCCATCCATCCGCTGCCTCTCCTAGGAGCATTTCAACTGGACTGTGATAGAAATCAAACGCACCTCATCTCGCTGTGCAGCAACACAAACTCACAGAGTGTCACCTGCAAAAATGGGGCTATTTTTATTGTAGTAAAATTCTAGTGTACTCACATTTCTGTTTAGTGGTTGCCAGATGATTTCCTTGGCTACAACGGTGGTCAATAATTTTCGCCATCAGCGGTGACTGGTCCGTTCAGGACCGTGTACAAGCGGACGTGGTCACTCGTCGGAATGGCTTGTCAAATGACGCTCGCCGGATATTTCGTCTTGTAACTCGAGACCCGAAGCACGCAATAGGTTGAGTGAGGTGACGATCGAAAGGCGGCAAATGCAACTTTCAAACAATGTGTTGGATGATCGTGAAAAAATGCAGCCCGGAGCCGGCAGACGAGAGCAAAGTGCCGCCACGTGCGTGCGAGTGCGTGACGGCCGTCCGACGCTTAAGAGGACCCAATATTTAACCTTCAGCTGCACCTTGTGTCTTTATTTACTTTCTCTTTTAGAAGCTCGTCAGTCGTCTGTTTCCACTCAAGCCGGGGTTTTATTCAGTTGCATCCAATTTTACTTCATCAAGTGGATTATTTCTAATTCATCACCTGCTCTGAAATCAAATCTGTGGGAATTATTGCGCAAGATAAGTGAAAGCTGTGGCAGAAAGAGTGTTTTCTGTGTGGTTTCTGTGTTTTCTGTGTGTTTTCTGTGTGATTTCTGTGTTTTCTGTGTGATTTCTGTGTGTTTTCTGTGTGATTTCTGTGTGTTTTCTGTGTGATTTCTGTGTTTTCTGTGTATTATTAGCTTGCAAATTCATCATTATTTTTAATTAGCTTGCACCTACTCATCTACCACAGATTGTTCTGCGGTAGACCAGTGGAAGTGAGGAGAGAGATGTTTTGTTCATCCATCCATCCCTCAATCCATCAATCCCTCCATCCATCATCACACTCCTCTGTTTAGCCTTTCTCTCTCTTTTTTCTTTCTGTCTCTTTCTCTTCTCTATCTGTCTCTCTCTCTCTCTCTCTCTCTCTCTCAGTTGGGGGGGGGGGGGGTTTGGTGATGAGTCATGGCACTAATAATAGTGCAGGGGTGGCTGTCCTGTTCTCTCCTGGACTTGGGGTCAATATTACATCGCAGAAGGAGGTGAAGGTGTGGGTGGGACAGAGTGATCCAGATGCCGGTTACTCAGGGCGACAAGACCCTGGTGAAATGCATCACCCTCCGGCGCACCAAGAGCAGTGAGGTGAACGAGCTGCGGTGGCGTCTGGTGGAGCGCCTGGGCGGGGGCCTGTTCAGCGGTTCAGACGAGGAGTGTTCTGTCTGCCTGGAGTCGGTCCGCCTGCCTGTCATCACACACTGTGCTCATGTCTACTGCCGCTCTTGCATCACTCTGGTCGTCAGCACGGAGCAGGAACATGCGCGCTGTCGAGGTGAGATCAGGGCCAGTCGGCTGGTGGAGTTCCCACAGGAGATGGAAGAGGAGGAGGTTAAAGCTCTGATGGACAGCCTGCTCAGGGGTGCGCGATGAGGACGGCAGCATCAAGAGTGTGGTGGTCTCTCAGTTCGAACGTTTCCTCACCATACTAGAGACCCCATTCAGGGACCATGGTTTCAGTTTTGTGCGTCTGGACGGCAGATTGACCCAGAAGAGGCGGGCCCAGGTCATCAGGGAGTTCCAGAGCCCCGGCCGCGGCCTCGTCATCTTGCTCCTGTCACTCAAGGCTGGAGGGGTTGGGTTTAACCTGACCGCTGGCCTGCCTCCCACGTCTACCTCATGGACCCGGCGTGGACCCTGCATCGGACCGTTTTGGGTAGACCAGGAACGTGGTCGTCACCAAGTTCATCGTGAGGGACTCTGTGGAGGAGAGTATGGTGGAGATCCAGAGGGAGAGGCAGGACCGGGTGGAGAGTGTTTGGGGACTGGGGAATGCAATGGGTACTGTGGGGGGGGAGGGGCTGAACATATGATTTTGAATGTCAAGTGGTTTTTTATGTGCTGGAGGAGGTTTTTGGAGTGTGTAGGGGTGGTTGTGGGGTGTGTGTGTGTGTGTGTGGGTGTGTGCGTGCGAGTGTGTGCGTGCGAGTGTGTGTGGGTGTGTGTGCGGGGTGAGTGTGTGGGTGTGTGTGTTGGTTTTTATGAAGATGCCGTGAGATTTTTGTGTCTCTATTGACTGTTTTTAGTTGACATGTTTTAATAGAAAGAACATCAAAAAGTCTCTCATCTCTCTCTCGCTCTCTCTCTCTCTCTCTCTCTCTCTCTCTCTCTCTCTCTCTCATCTCTCTCTCTCTCTCTCTCCTCTCTCTTTCTGCCTCTCTCTATCTCTCTCAGCTGTCTCTCTCTATCTGTCTCTCTCCTCTCTCTCTCTCTCTCCTCTCTACTCTCTCTCTCTCTTCTCTCTCTCTCTCTCTCTCTCTCTCTCTTTCTTCTCTCCTCCCCCTCTCTCTCTCTCTCTCTCTCCTCCCTCTCTCTCTCTCTCTCTCTCTCTCTCTCTCTCTCTCTCTCTCTCTCTCCTCTCTCTCTCTCTCTCTCTCTCTCTCTCTCTGTATATCTATCTCTCTCTCTCTCTCTCTCTCTCTCTCTCTCTCTCTAAGTGCTTGTTTTTCTACCCATTAGAAAGAGATACTTTAGTTTGACATTGACCTCCACACACACACACACCACACACACACACACACACACACACACACACACACACACACACACACACACACACACACACACACACACACACACACACACACACACACACACACACACACACACACACACACACACACACACACACACACACACACACACACACACACATATATATATTATATACACACTTGTTGACACAACTTGAGAGCTTGACATGTGCAGGAATATAAGTATCTTGGTGTCACTATGCTCTCGTTTGAAAAACAGGTGGAAGAAAGTCACAAACACTGAACTTCATGATACTCCAACCTGAGTGAGTTCAGGTCGTCTCTGCCAGTCAGCATGTTGACACACTCAGTATCGTCTCACCAGCTGCTCTCTCACAGCTCTAACGACACTCAAACCTACTGAATCTTTTATTTAATTTTTAAGAGTCACCTTTTATTTTATAAAAAGTGATGTTTGGTGAAAGTTAGATTTGCACGTTATTAATCCCAATAGGGAAATTCCTTCTTGTTTGATGATCAAGAGGCACCTTTTATTTGTTTTAAGTGAAGTTTGGTGAAAAAGCTAGTTATTGCACTATTAATCCCAATAGGGACATTCATCTTTGTTTGATCAAGAGTAGCCTTTTATATATATATATATATATATATATATATATATATATATATATATATATATATATATATATTAGGGATGCTCGATATTGGCTTTTTTACCGATACCGATATTCCGATATTGTCCAACTCTTAATTTCCGATACCGATATCAACCGATATCAACCGATACCGATATATGCAGGGTTTCCCACCCCAAAAAATGGAATAATTTCAGGTAACTAATAATTTCACTGGATATATATATAACAAATATTGTTATTGTTTTTTTCTTTTTTAAACCGATACCGATATTTTCCGATATCACATTTTACTGCCGATATCGGCCGATAATATCGGTCGGCCGATAATATCGGACATCCCTAATATATATATATATATATATATATATATATATATATATATATATATATATATATATATTTATATATATATATATATATATATATATATATATATATATATATATATTATACATTTTTTTGTGAAGATTGGTGAAAGTTAGGTTTGCACTTCAATCCCCATAGGGAAATTCATCTTGGTTTGATCATTTTTGTGTCAATCAAATCAAATCTTATTTGAATGATTTCCTTGGTGTTTCTAGTTTTTAGGAGAAAAAAATCGATGTAAATCTGATGTGGTGTGAAAAAATCTGCGATTTAATTTTTAGGCCATATCGCCCAGCCCTACTCTCTCTCACAGCTGTAACGACACTCAAACCTACTGAATGACCTGAAGAAGCTGAAGGTTTTCGACAGGAAACTGCAAAGATATAGTAATGTACATGTGCTGCATAACTGCTGTAAACTACAAGTAAACTACATGTGCTGCATCTTAATGTACATGTTATAGTATCATATGTGGTGTGTACTAGTACATGTTATAGTATCATATGTTGTGAGTAGTACATGTTATAATATCATATGTTGTGAGTAGTACATGTTATAGTATCATATGTTGTGCGTAGTACATGTTATAGTATCATATGTTGTGCGTAGTACATGTTATAATATCATTTGTGGTGTGTAGTACATGTTATAGTATCATATGTTGTGCGTAGTACATGTTATAGTATCATATGTTGTGCGTTGTACATGTTATAGTATCATATGTTGTGCGTAGTACATGTTTCATTGAGTGACTTTTATTAGGATCCCCATTAGCTGTAAGAAATAAGAAGGCCCGGAAGAGGATGTTCTTCCTGCGTCAGCTGAGGAAGTTCAGGCTGCCGAGGTCGACCATGATAGCCCAGTTTTACACCTCCATCATCGAGTCCATCCTCACCCTCTCCATCATCACCTGGTTCCCTGCAGCCACGGTCAGGGACAAGGCCAAGCTGCAGCGGGTGATATGCTCCGCGGAGAGGGTGATCGGCTGCTCCCTTCCCTCCCTCGAGTCCCTACACTCCACCAGGGCCTTGAGGAGGGCGAGGAAGATCATGGCAGACCCCGTCCACTCGGGTCACAACCTCTTCACCCTGCTTCCCCACGGCAAGCGGCTACGGCTGCCCAATACACTGAACACCCGCCACAGACCAGTGTTAATTAGTCAACAAAAAATGATCACTAAATATGGTCGTCATCGAAGCTTTCCCCCCTGACGACAACGAGATGAAACGTCACGTTAATGGAGATCATGTGACACTAACGTGACGAAATTATTCATGCAATGTTGTTGACTAAAACGACGACACAAATTGTAGTTTGCAAAATAAAATCTTGCATTATTCAACATCAACTTCAACGTCAAGACTGTTTACTTGCTAGCTAACAGGAACTCGTTTGCCAACAGAAAGTAACAAACATAATTGTCCGTGCAGAACCCTTATCCCCAACACATCATTCTGTGGGTGAATGTCACTTGTATGGTCTTAGGGGCACCACTGTTATGCTGGGGTGTTGTTTCCCCCGGGAGATATGGGAGGATGGACCGCATGTTACATTGTTGTTGTGAAGCTAGCATATAGCAGGTAGCTGTTTTGTGTATGAGAAGGGAAGTATCAACATGTAAAACCCCATATTGAGCTGGAAATAAAGCACCATACAGAAAAGGAAACACTCCTCCTTCTTCCCTACATTACTGCATGACGGATCGCTACATTATGTTGATCCACCACAATAGAACAGATTAAATAGCTTACATAAGTCTAACCAGCTAGCACTAATGTTAGCTTTTTTTGTTAGAAAAAGTTCACGCCAACTTATGAGGCTGTAACTGAGTGGCGAGACTAAACAAAAAAGACTAAAATTGAGACTAAACAAAGACTAAAATGCTCAGACCTGTAGTTGACTAAATATGATGAAAACGAAAAAGAGCATTTGACACATGACTTAAGAAGACTAAACTAAAATAAAAAATTGCTGACGAGATTAACACTGCCACAGACTCAGTTTCTCGCCTAGTAAATGAGTCGGGTGTCCCCCCCCCTCTATGGTGAGCTGCTAGGGCTGGAATTCCTACTTCATTTTGCACTGACAACATGTCTCAGCCATTGCACTTTATTGTCTTGTCGTTGTCTCACTGTCTGACCTGTTTTGCACTTTTTTATTAGTGAAAAAAAGTATGCATTGTACTGTATATGCCGTATCACGTTGCTATGTGTTTTGTAAACATAATGGCGATTAAAGTAATCTGAATCTG
>NC_140177.1:14093479-14105979 GCF_963971535.1 Notolepis coatsorum
AGGAGGGGAATCACAGACCAGGTAGCCAGGAGGGGAATCACAGACCAGGCAGCCAGGAGGGGAATCACAGACCAGGCAGCCAGGAGGGGAATCACAGACCAGGTAGCCAGGATGACACTTTGTGTGGTGTGTGTGTGCGTGTGTGTGTGCGTGTGTGTGTGTGTGTGTGTGCGTGTGTGTGTGTGTGTGTGTGTGTGTGTGTGTGTGTGTGTGTGTGTGTGTGTGTGTGTGTGTGTGTGTGTGTGTGTGTGTGTGTGTGTGTGTGTGTGTGTGTAAGAGAGAGAGCGAGACAGATACAGACGAGCACAGCCTAGCCATCGAGAAAGGCCGCCATAGGCAGACCTGGCTCCCAAGCGAAGACAGACTATGCACCCACTGCACACAAGATGAGGTGGAAACCGAGCTCCACTTCTTAACAACCTGCCCACTATACCAAGACATCAGAGACATATACTTCCCACAAATTGCAAACACCCAAAGAGACTTTGAAAACATGGACAATAACTCAAAACTCCCATACCTACTTGGAGAAATACAAGAATGTGCAAACACAGCAGCCATATTTGTGAGCTGCTGTGACAAGAAACGGACATCCAACGGAATGAAACCACCATAAAGACTGTACAAGAAATTCCTTCTGTAATGTACTGATATCTTTTGTAAACGTATGTTTCCCATGTCAATAAAGCCCATTTGAATTGAATTGAATTGAATTGAATTGAGAGAGAGAGAGAGAGAGAGAGAGAGAGAGAGAGAGAGAGAGAGAGAGAGAGAGAGAGAGAGAGAGAGAGAGAGAGAGAGAGAGAGAGAGAGACAGATTCCACTAACCCAGTCTCACAGAGAGACAGGCAGACAGACAGAGATCTGTCAGCTAAAGATAGCAGGCCACATATCATTTCCGTCTTGTGTCTGTTAGTGTTCAAAGCGTTCATGAACTCCTCTGGTATCTTGTGTTGTGTTCAAGGCAGGGTTGCATTTGTTGGGACGTCCACGTAAATTGGTTTGTCCTGCACAGATTTCCTTTGTCCCATATTTAATTGAATTTAAAACCTTTATTTCAACTCATACGACACTGAGGTTACCCACATTTACAGCGACGACAAGCGTATAAAACAAGACACGATTATCAGTAGATCCATACATAGAGGCACAATAAATAAGAATAAACTTTAAAAATCAGCTAAGACAGTTACAAGTCGACACACAGTGGTCAGAGATCATAATTTTAAATGCAGCAATAGAAGGAAGAACCTTCGGCTTCAGCGTCAGTCGGAGGGCATTCCAGGTTTTGGAAGCATCAAAGGAAACAGCTTTTATTTCTAGTTCAGAGCAAACTGGAGGAACCCTAAGAACCAGTCCATCATTTAAACATTTAGAATAGGTTCTAAGATTCTCTGTGATAAGGAGAGGACAGGAGGAGAGGCGAGGAGAGTTTAGGCCTACGTTTTCTCAGTAGGTTCCCAATATGTACATCAAAGGCCATCTTTTCATCAAGCCATATGCCCAGATATTTGTAGGATGCTACTTTGTCAAGGCATGTCCCTTCCAGTGTCAGAATCGGAGGGACTGTATTAGCTCGAGAGCGGGAAAAGGTCATGTACTTTTTTGCATTAAGGATACAGACCAGCTTGCCTAGCTGTTGACCAACAACACCTCTCCCGCGGTTTTAAGCTACGCTAGTGGCTAGCTTGCAGCCAGATAGTTTTCTACTGAACACACAGAAAGGAAATTGGTATCTATCTTCTTGTCTGATTCTGGAAAGACAGTATGCACAGTGTTTCGTTGACTAGGCTTAACTGGTCATTTATTTTGTTTCTCCCTGTTAATAGCGACTCCACCTGCAGGTTGGCTACATTGGTCTGATGCTAACATCACAATCCTCTGCTAGTGTTAGCTAATGTTGGCTGTAATGCTTGATGGAAAACACAAGCTCTAATATTAGCGCTGAAGCTAATGCTAGCTTAGAGAGGACGTCGTGTCCAGGACGACTGTTGACCAGACAGGGCGGAAGACCTCTCCTCTATGTCTCTCTCTCTCTCTCTCTCTCTCTCTCTCTCTCTCTCTCTCTCTCTCTCTCTCTCTCTCTCTCTCTTCTCTCTCTCTCTCTCTCTCTCTCTCTCTCTCTCTCTCTCTCTCTCTCTCTCTCTCTCCTCTCTCTCTCTTTCTGCTCTCTCGCTCTCTCTCTATCTCTCTTTTTATCTCTCTCTCTTTCTCTCTCTCTTTATTTCTCTCTCTCTCTCCTTTCTGCTAATCTCCCCTCCTCTCCTATCCTCTCCTCTCCTCTCCTCCCCCTCTCCTCTCCTCTCCTCTCCTCCTCTCCTCTCATCTCCCCTCCTCTCCTGATCCTCCCCTCTACTCCCATCTACTCCCACCCCCTCTCCTTTCACTCTCCTCTCCTCTCCTCTCCTCTCCTCTCCTCTCCTCTCCTCTCCTCTCCTCTCCTCTCCTCTCCTCTCCTCTCCCCTCCTCCGCTCTCCTCTCCCCTCCTCTCCTATCCTCCCATCTACTCCTCTCTCCTTTCCTCTCCTCTCCTCTCCGTCTCCCCTCCTCTCCTATCCTATCCTCCCCTCTACTCCCATCTACTCCCCTACCCTCTCCTTTCCTTCCTCTCCCTCTCCTTCCTCTCCTCTCCTCTCCTCTCCTCTCCTCTCCTCTCCTCTCCTCTCCTCTCCTCTCCTCTCCTCTCCTCTCCTCTCCTCTCCTCTCCTCTCCTCTCCTCTCCTCCCATCTACTCCCCTCTCCTTTCCTCTCCCTCTCCCCCTCCCCTCCCCTCCTCTCCTATCCTCCCCTCTACTCCCATCTACTCCCCCTCCCCTCTTCTTTCCTCTCCTCTCCCCTCCTCCCCTATCCTCCCCTCTACTCCCCTCCCCTCTCCTTTCCTCACCACTGCTCTCAGACTCCCTGGGTTGCCATGGAGACGCCTGCCGTAATCAGTGCTGCCTCGACGACGGCGTCCAGGGGGTGAGGGTTGCTAGAGGAGATGGGAGGTGGTTACCGTGGAGACCAGCATGACTCTGGGAGTTAGGGAGAGAGTGGTGTGGTGGTGGAGAGTAAGAAAGATGGAGAGAGACGGGGAGGGAGAGAGACAGTGAGAGAGATGTGTGAAGGGTCTGTATGGAGAGAGAGGAGAGGGAGAGAGAAGGAGAGGACAGAGAGACAGTGAGAGAGATGTGTGAAGGGTCTGTATGGAGAGAGAAGGAGAGGGAGA
Source organism: Notolepis coatsorum (assembly GCF_963971535.1). Taxonomy (NCBI): domain Eukaryota; kingdom Metazoa; phylum Chordata; class Actinopteri; order Aulopiformes; family Paralepididae; genus Notolepis; species Notolepis coatsorum. Next base: position 14,096,688 of record NC_140177.1, read on the forward strand.
GAGAAGGAGAGGGAGAGAGACAGTGAGAGAGATGTGTGAAGGGTCTGTATGGAGAGAGAAGGAGAGGGAGAGAGAAGGAGAGGGAGAGAGACAGTGAGAGAGAGTGTGAAGGGTCTGTATGGAGAGAAGGGAGAGGGAGAGAGGAAGGAGAGGAGGAGAGACAGTGAGAGAGATGTGTGAAGGGTCTGTATGGAGAGAAGGAGAGGGAGAGAGAAGGAGAGGGAGAGAGACAGTGAGAGAGATGTGTGAAGGGGTCTGTATGGAGAGAAGGAGAGGGAGAGAGAAGGAGAGGAGAGAGAGACAGTGAGAGAGATGTGTGAAGGGTCTGTATGGAGAGAAGGAGAGGGAGAGAGAAGGAGAGGGAGAGAGACAGTGAGAGAGATGTGTGAAGGGTCTGTATGGAGAGAGAAGGAGAGGGAGAGAGAAGGGAGATGGAGAGAGACAGTGAGAGAGATGTGTGAAGCTGGTGGTGGGTCTGTACGGAGAGAGAGAGAGAGAGAGAGAGAGAGAGAGAGAGAGAGAGAGAGAGAGAGAGAGAGAGAGAGAGACTGCACGGGAGCTAGGTTGGGGGGGGGCAGGGTGTGACAGAAGGCAAAAATAGCAATTGCTCCGACAAGATCTTCCTCTTCTTCCTCCTCCTCCTCAACCCAGCCCCACAGACAAGCAGCTGTTGCTTTCTCACTGTCCCTCCCTCCCTACCTCTCCCTTCCTCCCTCTCTTTCTCTCCAACCTCCCATTATCTCCCTCTCCCCTTATTCCTCTCTTTCTTCCACCCTACCCCTTCTCTCCTTCCCTACCCTCCTTCTCTCTCTCTCTCTCTCTCTCTCTCTCTCTCTCTCTCTCTCTCTCTCTCTCTCTCTCTCTCTCTCTCTCTCTCTATCTATCTATCTATCTATCTATCTATCTATCTATCTATCTATCTATCTATCTATCTATCTATCTATCTATCTATCTATCTATCTATCTATCTATCTATCTATCTATCTATGTCTCTCTATCTCTCTCTCTCTCTCTCTCTCTCTCTCTCTCTCTCTCTCTCTCTCCTCCCACTCCCTCAGAACATGTAATGACCTTCAGTACAGCTTACAGCTTACAGTGACCCTGGTAGTTGTTATGGTAACAATGTATTATGGGATGGCAGGGTTTGCAGACGAAGACCTGTTGTTTAACCTGCCGAGGTCCCGATCTGATCTAAGACCTGTCTGAACAGAGAGGCATCAACGTCCAGGAGGCAGACGTGAGATCAGATCCCAATATAGATTTAATAACAAAACCCTTGTCAGACAGACCTGAGATAAGATCAGATATATCATGATCATAAATCATTAAGAAAATCATTTTGTGGCGGCTAGGTGGTGTAGTGGGCAAGGCGCTCGCCACCAATGCTGGAGACGCTGGGTTCGAGCCCAGCTCTCCGCATTGCTATCAGCTTGGCTGGTCGTTCATACTAATACAATTGGCAGTATTAGGGGTGGGGATCGGACGTTGTGGACAGCGACTCCTACAGGTCGGTTGGTGCGCCTGCGCAGCAGAATCAGGAAGCGACAGGGGCGGCGTGTCCATCCCACGCAGACCCCCGACGCTGAGAGATCGCGCTGTGCAGAAAAAGTCGATAAAAAAAATAATAATAATAATTTCGTACATACACATATGACACAAAAGCTGTAAATAGAGTTAATAACAGCAACTTTGCACAGGCTAGTAAACCCACACATCCCAACCCAAAATAATCTCTCACATGACTCATATGAGCAGTCTGGACTGTACTTCCATTAATGATAGATTGTGTGTACTGTGTGTGACTGTACTTCCATTAATGATAGATTGTGTGTACTGTGTGTGACTGTACTTCCATTAATGATAGATTGTGTGTACTGTGTGTGACTGTACTTCCATTAATGATAGATTGTGTGTACTGTGTCTGACTGTACTTCCATTAATGATATATTGTGTGTACTGTGTGTGACTGTACTTCCATTAATGATAGATTGTGTGTACTGTGTGTGACTGTACTTCCATTAATGATAGATTGTGTGTACTGTGTCTGACTGTACTTCCATTACATTAAATTCACAGATAATGGATTGCGGCCGCTAATAGCAGCCTTAACTGCGTGTGATTTGCGCCCGCTATATGTGCTCCGTCTTAAGGACCTATTCACTAAAGATATTGCACAAATTATATACTAGCGCAAACATGCTCATACGATGTTGCAGCTGAGTGCAATTTGCTCCTGATATCTGGCAGCGCAGTTGGCTCGCGGAGCAGCTCCTAGGGTGACCAAACGTCCCGATTTGTGCGGGACAGTCCCGCATGCCGCAACAGAAGAAAAATGTCCCGCATTTCAATAAACGTTTAAATATATGAATCGTTTTTGGTCCTCTCATTAATCCCCAACCATGCACTAATGCACCACAAGTACTGTACGTTACATAGCCTAGTCTAACCAGTGCAAGCGCATACATAGCACCTGGCGCGAGCTGTTTGTGTTGTCGTGCAAGCTGTTTGTCGGCGACCACTTTGAACACCTCTGCCACTTTTAATGTGCAGTGAAACAACTCTATGTTCACTCATGCTGTGGCTTCCTGCGTTCATACTAGCTGTCTGACTGTTAGCTTAGCCATGGAAGGAAAAGCTCAAAAGAGAGGCTGATCTCCCTCATGACGTGCGTGGACGGACCAGAGAAATAGACAGCGTGACGTGGTCATGGAGCTTGTGAAGAGTGACATTCAAGTCAAAGTGAATTTCTCTGACATGTCAAGATTGTTATTTTTTTTATTTTTTATTTAACCTTTATTTAACCAGGAAGTCCCATTGAGATACAAGATCTCTTTTGCAAGGGAGACCTGGCCAAGATGACAGCAATAACACCCGCAAACATCAGACAGCAATAAAATGTGCAGTACATCACACAAGAACATAATAAAAGTGCATGTACACAATACACAATACATCACACGTAAACATAAAAACACAAAACAGAACAGTCTACATAACAGTAAAAGTGTACGACAATAAAATAGTAAAATAAAATAGTAAAATACAGGGCAATACAGTAACTCTGCAGTTTTGCAGCTGGGACCCGACTAGAGAAAGCAGCGACACTCTTCCTGTAGGAAGTTATGTAATACAGACCTAAACTCGCAGAGGGAGACCAGGGTATCTAAGTGGTTATAAATATGCTCTTGGTCAGGAGGCTCTACTTGAAGCTGCACGGTCCAGTAATAAATAGGGATGCTCGATATTGGCTTTTTTACCGATACCGATATTCCGATATTGTCCAACTCTTAATTTCGATACCGATACCGATACCGATATCAACCGATACCGATATATGCAGGGTTTCCCCCCAAAAAAACTGAATAATTTCAGGTAATTAATAATTTCACTGGATGCATTCAAAAGGCTTTCTAAATGTAAGCATTATCTGTGCAAAATATGATAATTAAAAAAGTAAAAATTAACATTACATATCTCTTGTTGTTGAATTAAACCAACATGCATACTTTTGACAATAAATAAAATAAGAATTGGTTCTTACTTGCTTGCCTGGGTAAATAAAGGTTAAATGAATGTAAAAAAAAAAAAAAAAAAAAAAAAATTTTACCGATACCGATATTTTCCGATATCACATTTTACTGCCGATATCGGCCGATAATATCGGACATCCCTAGTAATAAATATATATTCCTCGAGCACTAAAGGCCCATATACATTAGTGCACTATGGCGCTCTCCATGGTGCTGAAACCTTCAGAGGTTTGGGAGCAGTAATGAAGGTGCAATGTATATTGGCCAACAATTCATGTATTCTTTTCTAGTGTTACAGCCATTTGCTTAGCCTACTGTTAGCCCCATAGGCTACTTTTTTTATTTGTATATTATATGTATTTCACTTATGCAGGATGACACTTGTAGGCCTACTCATGCTGCTCATGTTATTATGCATCCTGTATATACCTGTGATATATTCACACTACGATGCCTTCGCCTGGCTACAATCACTGCTGCCATGATCACCGGAGACGCTGGCCATGACGCCCCTTATAATAAAGTTATAGTTACCACCAACTCTCTTAAGACGTAAATAACTTCACTTCGACAAACTGTGTGTGGCAATTAGCGCCGATCTTTGTGAATTGGAGTGTTGATTGATATTCAACCAGGGTAATCACAGTGATATGTAACCAGGGTAATCACATTGATATGTAACCAGGGTAATCACATTGATATGTAACCAGGGTAATCACATTGATATGTAACCAGGGTAATCACATTGATATGTAACCAGGGTAATCACATTGATATGTAACCAGGGTAATCACATTGATATGTAACCAGGGTAATCACAGTGATATGTAACCAGGGTAATCACATTGATATGTAACCAGGGTAATCACATTGATATGTAACCAGGGTAATCACATTGATATGTAACCAGGGTAATCACATTGATATTTAACCAGGGTAATCACATTGATATGTAACCAGGGTAATCACATTGATATGTAACCAGGGTAATCACAGTGATATCTAACCAGGGTAATCACATTGATATGTAACCAGGGTAATCACATTGATATGTAACCAGGGTAATCACAGTGATATGTCCACCTCCTTTTCAAGTGGTCCCTGGTCAAGAAGGCAGCATACAGAACATGTTCACATATAGTGAACATGTATATAACGACATTAAAACAAACACAAATAAAAACAAGACAGTGAGAGCACACAAATACTAAAATATAGAGAAAATGTATTCATGTTTCAATGAAAAAGAAAAACATGATCACTACATGCAAGAATTCCAATGAGGGACTCGAGCTTCAAATCAAAAGGCCACAAGAGACGACATAAAACATATGTGTACATGATGGCATACATCCTTCATTCATTAGGGGAATTATGTTTGACCCACTATAGCATATGTTTATCTATGACCCACTATAACATGAGGACATATGTTTATTTATGACCCACTATAGCATGAGGACATATCAAAGTCAAAGTCAAAAGTCAAAGATTTGTATTGCCATGTATGGACGAATCCACATTGGAATACAGGTACATGAGCAAAACACTGTGTAAACAGTACAGGAAAAATATGTAAAAACACAGACAATATAAAAGGACAAATGCTAAAATTGATATCGAACATCCCCTAAAAGTGCATATCATAGTTAAAAAAGCACTTCCACAAACCTGACTAATAACACTAATAAAAACACAGAAAAAATAGGATAAAAAACAAAAACTAGCCTTTGGTGTCATTCAGGCTCCGCACAGCACTGGGGAAAAAGCTCTTTGTAAACCGAGAGGTGGAGCATGTGATAGAGCGGTAACGTCTGCCCGAGGGGAGGGGGACAAAGAGGCCTGCGGCTGGGTGACCAGAGGGGTCGTTGATAATGCCAGAGGCATGGGAAAGCAGCCTGGCACCATAGATCTCTTCTAGAGCTGGCAGGCTAGACCCGATTGTCTTGCGTGCAAGACGCACAATTCTATTCAGAGATTTCTTCTCCTGGTCTGTGATGTTACCAAACCATATTGTACAGGAGGAAGTAAGAACGCTCTCGATCACACAGCGATAGAAGTTGTGTAGAATCACCCTGTTATTTGTGAACTCTTTCAGTTTCCTGAGAAAGAAAAGACGTTGCTGGGACTTTTTAACAATGGTTCTGGTATTGGAGTGCCAGCTCAGGTCATTTGAAATAGTGACCCCAAGAAATTTAAAACTGCTCACCATCTCCACCTCTGAGCCATTTATGGTAATGGAGAGATGGGATACCTTGCTATGTCTAAAATCGATGACTAGCTCCTTCGTTTTGGAAGCATTCAGGGTCAGGTTATTGGTCTCACTCCACCTAACTAGGTTCTGTACCTCTGATCTGTAAAATGACTCGTCATTTGAGTTTATACGCCCAATGACCGTGGTATCATCAGCATACTTTACTATCAGATGGTTATCATAGGAAGCAGTACAGTCATGAGTGCAGAGAGAGAACAGTAAAGGGCTGAGAATACAGCCTTGTGGAGAACCAGTACTTAAAACAAGTTCATCAGACATATTGTTTCCAATCCTGACTCTTTGAGGTCTCGAGATTAAAAAGCTAAGAATCCATTCACAGATAGCATCGCATAGACCCAGACACTGACGTTTGTGGATCAGATTAGATGGAATAAGCGTATTAAAAGCAGAGCTATAATCGATAAAAAGCATTCTAACATAGGAGTTTTTCTTATCTAAGTGTTCATACACAGGATTAAGAGCTAAGGAAATAGCATCATCTACTGATCTATTTTTCTTGTAGGCGAACTGCCAGGGATCAAGACAGTACTATAACATGAGGACATATGTTTATTTATGACCCACTATAGCATGAGGACATATGTTTATGTATGACCCACTATAGCATGAGGATATGTGTTTTATTATGACCCACAATAGCATGAGGAGAGGACATATGTTTTATTATGACCCACTATAACATGAGGACATATGTTTATTTATGACCCACTATAACATGAGGACATATGTTTATTTATGACCCACTATAGCATGAGGACATATGTTTATTTATGACCCACTATAGCATGAGGACATATGTTTATTTATGACCCACTATAACATGAGGACATATGTTTATTTATGACCCACTATAGCATGAGGACATGTGTTTTATTATGGCCCACAATAGCATGAGGAGAGGACATATGTTTATTTATGACCCACTATAACATGAGGACATGTGCCCTTTAGCTTTAGCTAACGTTAAGATAGCAGGAGCCGTCGGCCAACAAAGCTGTTTAAACAAATGTATTCACAAAATGGATTATCATTCAAACGTTATTCAAGCCTCCCGTGACCAGTAAGTAGTTACTACTACTCAACCGCAGAAATGTGCGCTATGTGCCTAAACTTTGCTAGTCAAGACTCGACAGTACGCTGGAGTGAGGCGCGGACGGAAGTGGCCATTTTTCAAAATAAAATACCCGAAAGTTAGTATAGGGAGGTGTAGTGGTTACTTCCTGGTCTATAGGGAGGTGTAGTGGTTACTTCCTGGTCTATAGGGAGGTGTAGTGGTTACTTCCTGGTCTATAGGGAGGTGTAGTGGTTACTTCCTGGTCTATAGGGAGGTGTAGTGGTTACTTCCTGGTCTATAGGGAGGTGTAGTGGTTACATGATTGCTGTTTCCGGCCGGTCCATCATCTTGAAAACACAATGTATTTGCCCATTGCCCATTTCTAAATTATCTCTTTTAAAACAAATAAAGCATCAACATTTGCATGGTGTACCTTTCTGTGCTTATTCATCCACAATCTATAGCTCAACATGAAAATATTCGCAATTAATTGTAAACAAAAAAAAAATTGCTGAATTTGATTTCAACCAAAAATGCTTAACAAATAATGTTAGTGATAGAAGGGAACTCATTTTGTGCAAAAATGGAAAGCTTTCCAAATGTTCATGAGGTAGAATTGTTACAATAGCCGATAATCCATTTTCCCAAAGATAAATCCCTATACGGGTGGACCTCACAGGCGGTCCAAAGTGACGTCAGACTACACCTCCCTATTTAGGAGCAAATTGTTTGCATAATTAAAACCGATGGTTCGAACATCCGTTCGAAAAACCCTGGCGAATGTTCGAATCCCAAAAACAGGCTTGGGACAGCTCTAACTGGAGCTGAGCTGAATGTGTTAAAATAGACATAAAAAGGTGAAGGATTGGACTTTGCGAGCTAACTGTAATACAATGTTATTTTTTCCAATAATTTACATAACATCTTAAGAAATTACTAATGTGTATGGAAACTGACAAAAAAGGTAATGGTAAACGTAACGCTTAAAATGTATTATTGCAGCGGCAAAAGGCGCAGTGGAAATGTTTGGGTGCACCTAAATTATGTTCTGGTGCACCTAAATGAAAAAGTTAGGCGCACTGGTGCAACCAATGTAAAAAGTTAGTCTGGAGCCCTGACATATGTTTATTTATGACCCACTATAGCATGAGGACATATGTTTTATTATGACCCACTATAACATGAGGACATGTGTTTATTTATGACCCACTATAGCATGAAGACATATGTTTATTTATGACCCACTATAGCTGTTTATTTATGACCAGTGTTGGGACTAACGCGTTACAGAAACGAAGTTACTTTTTGCCGCAACTAGTACTCTAACGCATTACTTTTGAAATTCAGTAACGCTACTTACGTTACTGAATGGTTCGTCACTGCGTTATTTGCGTTATATACGGCGTAGATTGATAGCGAGCGGTAGTGATTATTATTATTATTATTATTATTATTATTATTATTATTATTATTATTATTATTATTATTATCCTCATCCCCACCCGCGTAGAATGATACGAGGCGAGTCTGGCCACTGGCCAATCAGAAATGCGCCGCAAACCAGAAATGCGGCTACGGAAAGAAATAGACGCTCTCTATAGTAAACAACAAGAGGACGCTCGCTATGAATCTACATAAAAAGAACGCAGTAACAAACTAACAAACCATTTAGCAACTACTTGGAGAGATAATTAATATACAACATGGAAACGAGATAAAGAACATGTTTGAGGCGCTGCTGGAGTCAACTGGACTAACGTAACGTTACTACATCTCGACCACCGCAGACTTTGGTGAGTGCAATCCAATGTGTTCACTGAAACTCAAGTTGATCAACGGATTTTGACTGTACGAAATCTGCCAGGGAATCTCATAATACTAATCAAACAATATAAATATAGTCCTTTCATGCACAATTGATATCCTAACTATTCTAACGTTGCAATGCTTTGATTGATATCTTAAACAACGTTGCAACTTGCAAGATGGTGAATGAATGAATGAATGAAAACTTTATTTAACAGATTGCAGAATGGGTACAATACAGTACGGCTCAATACATACAATTGTTAAGGGGATGCAGACCAGAGAAAGACGTTTGTCTTGTTTCCATCAGGGTCCCCCATTTTCAATTCATATAGACATTTATGACATACACAACATACATGACATTTATGGCATAGGGACATATAGGTATTTAGTACTGATACATTTGTGACATAAACGGTATTCAAATATACAGTACTGTTACCCCTAGCTTTGGGTAGGGCGTTCCACATTGTTGTGGCATAATTGCGAAACGTGTTTTGAGCCGAATCTGGGTTTTACATGATTTGTTGAGCTTCCTCTGGTGTTGTGATCATGGTATTCACTGACCTTTGGGAAGTATTTTGACATGTACATGGGTACCCCGGTCGTATAGTGTATCTTGTA
>NC_140177.1:14110979-14145979 GCF_963971535.1 Notolepis coatsorum
CCCTCCTCCCCGCCACCCAAGAGGCACCATGGGAGCTGTGAGACAAACGTTTTACTTCCTGTCCCGCTCCCCGCTGTTTCTTCCTCTAGCTGTTTCCACAGTGACAAACTGAACACAGCGGGTAGGTGTTCTGTGTGTGTGTGTCTGTGTGTGTGTGTTTGTGTCTGTGTCTGTGTGTTTGTGTCTGTGTCTGTGTGTCTGTGTCTGTGTGTTCATGATTGCTCCATTTCAGTACATATTTTGAATGTGGTTTCAAATGATGTGGTGGGGGCGGGGCTTGGACTGATGGGGTGGGGCTTGGACTGACGTGGTAGCGGGCGGGGCTTGGACTGATGTGGTAGGAGGCGGGACTTGGACTGATATGGTAGGGGGCGTGGCTACTACTCATGTGGTGGGGGCAGGGACTTATATGGTAGGGGGCGGGGCTTGGCATGGGTGGTTGTTTTTGGATCCAGGGAAATCTGTTATACAGTAGAAACAACATAGAAACCAGTCTAAGCAGTTCTATGACATGCTTATCTGTGATGCAGTAGAAACTGTATAGAAACCAGTCTAAGCAGTTCTATAACATGCTGATATGTGATGCAATAGAAACAGTATAGAAACTAGTCTAACCCACAGTTCATGTGCATTCAAATATTTTGACGTGTACGCCACAATCTACCTCACTCTGCCACAAATTGAATGACAATTGTCCTCATTCTCGAACAGACATATACGTGAAAGTTACCAAGGAATCCCTTCGTTACTCGATTTACTAACTTCTTCTGCACTCTCGAACAGCTTTGTATTGTAAATTCGTTGTAGGAACTCGAAAAAGCAATCGTAAGTCGGACGTAAGTCAGACAGACCGGTGTGTGCCCCTGTTTTCAACAGCTTTCTTTGGGACAAGTCCTTGGGGACGGCGTTTTCGAGGTCGTAAAATCCTACATAAATCCTACAACGAATTTACAATATGAAGCCGTTCGAGAATGCAGAATAAGTACGTAAATTGAGTTACATAAAGATTACCTAATAATCCATCCATCCATCAACCATCCATCATCCCTCCATCCTCTCCCTGTGCCTGTGGTGATGGTCTGTGACATTGATCACAGATTGACGTTGACTGAACTCATTCCAATATAGAGCAGCTATTTATGGCACCATGTCTGCATACGGAAGCACTCTCCCAAAGACACACACACACACACACACACACACACACACACACACACACACACACACACACACACACACACACACACACACACACACACACACACACACACACACACACACACACACACACACACACACACACACACACACACACACACACACACACACATGCAGGCAGTCTGGAGCCGGTGCTGTGTTTCACATGTGCTGTATAGTCATTGTAACTGCAACACAAATCCTCACCTATACACATACATCACATCCTCACATACAAACATATATAAACATCACATACAAACATATATAAACATCACATACAAGCATATATAAACATCACATACAAACATATATAAACATCACATACAAACATATATAAACATCACATACAAACATATATAAACATCCTCACATACAAACATATATAAACATCACATACAAACATATATAAACATCCTCACATACAAACATATATAAACATCACATACAAGCATATATAAACATCCTCACATACAAACATATTATATAAACATCACATACAAACATATATAAACATCCTCACATACAAACATATTATATAAACATCCTCACATACAAACATAAACATCCTCACATACATACATATATAGACATCCTCACATACAAACATATATAAACATCCTCACATACAAACATATATAAACATCCTCACATACAAACATATATAAACATCCTCACATACAAACATATATAGACATCCTCACATACAAACATATATAAACATCCTCACATACAAACATATATAAACATCCTCACATACAAACATATATAGACATCCTCACATACAAACATATATAAACATCCTCACATACAAACATATATAGACATCCTCACATACAAACATATATAGACATCCTCACATACAAACATATATAAACATCCTCACATACAAACATATATAGACATCCTCACATACAAACATATATAAACATCCTCACATACAAACATATATAAACATCCTCACATACAAACATATATAGACATCCTCACACACAAACATATATAAACATCCTCACATACAAACATATATAGACATCCTCACATACAAACATATATAGACATCCTCACATACAATCATATATAAACATCCTCACATACAAACATATATAAACATCACATACAAACATATATAAACATCCTCACATACAAACATATATAGACATCCTCACATACAAACATATATAAACATCCTCACATACAAACATATTATATAAACATCCTCACATACAAACATAAACATCCTCACATACAAACATATATAGACATCCTCACATACAAACATATATAAACATCCTCACATACAAACATATATAAACATCCTCACATACAAACATAAACATCCTCACATACAAACATAAACATCCTCACATACAAACATATATAGACATCCTCACATACAAACATATATAGACATCCTCACATACAAACATATATAAACATCCTCACATACAAACATATATAGACATCCTCACATACAAACATATATAAACATCCTCACATACAAACATATATAGACATCCTCACATACAAACATATATAGACATCCTCACATACAAACATATATAGACATCCTCACATACAAACATATATAGACATCCTCACATACAAACATATATAAACATCCTCACATACAAACATATATAGACATCCTCACATACAAACATATATAGACATCATCACATACAAACATATATAGACATCCTCACATACAAACATATATAAACATCCTCACATACAAATATATATAGACATCCTCACATACAAACATATATAAACATCCTCACATACAAACATATATAAACATCCTCACATACAAACATATATAAACATCCTCACATACAAACATATATAGACATCCTCACATACAAACATATATAGACATCCTCACATACAAACATATATAGACATCCTCACATACAAACATATATAAACATCCTCACATACAAACATATAGAGACATCCTCACATACAAACATATATAAACATCCTCACATACAAACATATATAGACATCCTCACATACAAACATATATAGACATCCTCACATACAAACATATATAAACATCCTCACATACAAACATATATAGACATCCTCACATACAAACATATATAAACATCCTCACATACAAACATATATAAACATCCTCACATACAAACATATATAGACATCCTCACATACAAACATATATAGACATCCTCACATACAAACATATATAGACATCCTCACATACAAACATATATAGACATCCTCACATACAAACATATATAAACATCCTCACATACAAACATATATAGACATCCTCACATACAAACATATATAGACATCATCACATACAAACATATATAGACATCCTCGCATACAAACATATATAAACATCCTCACATACAAACATATATAGACATCCTCACATACAAACATATATAAACATCCTCACATACAAACATATATAAACATCCTCACATACAAACATATATAGACATCCTCACATACAAACATATATAAACATCCTCACATACAAACATATATAAACATCCTCACATACAAACATATATAGACATCCTCACATACAAACATATATAGACATCCTCACATACAAACATATATAAACATCCTCACATACAAACATATATAGACATCCTCACATACAAACATAAACATCATCACATACAAACATAAACATCCTCACATACAAACATATATAGACATCCTCACATACAAACATATATAGACATCCTCACATACAAACATATATAAACATCCTCACATACAAACATATATAGACATCCTCACATACAAACATATATAAACATCCTCACATACAAAGATATATAGACATCCTCACATACAAACATATATAGACATCCTCACATACAAACATATACAGACATCCTCACATACAAACATATATAGACATCCTCACATACAAACATATATAAACATCCTCACATACAAACATATATAGACATCCTCACATACAAACATATATAGACATCATCACATACAAACATATATAGACATCCTCACATACAAACATATATAAACATCCTCACATACAAATATATATAGACATCCTCACATACAAACATATATAAACATCCTCACATACAAACATATATAAACATCCTCACATACAAACATATATAAACATCCTCACATACAAACATATATAGACATCCTCACATACAAACATATATAGACATCCTCACATACAAACATATATAGACATCCTCACATACAAACATATATAAACATCCTCACATACAAACATATAGAGACATCCTCACATACAAACATATATAAACATCCTCACATACAAACATATATAGACATCCTCACATACAAACATATATAGACATCCTCACATACAAACATATATAAACATCCTCACATACAAACATATATAGACATCCTCACATACAAACATATATAAACATCCTCACATACAAACATATATAAACATCCTCACATACAAACATATATAGACATCCTCACATACAAACATATATAGACATCCTCACATACAAACATATATAGACATCCTCACATACAAACATATATAGACATCCTCACATACAAACATATATAAACATCCTCACATACAAACATATATAGACATCCTCACATACAAACATATATAGACATCATCACATACAAACATATATAGACATCCTCGCATACAAACATATATAAACATCCTCACATACAAACATATATAGACATCCTCACATACAAACATATATAAACATCCTCACATACAAACATATATAAACATCCTCACATACAAACATATATAGACATCCTCACATACAAACATATATAAACATCCTCACATACAAACATATATAAACATCCTCACATACAAACATATATAGACATCCTCACATACAAACATATATAGACATCCTCACATACAAACATATATAAACATCCTCACATACAAACATATATAGACATCCTCACATACAAACATATATAAACATATATAAACATCCTCACATACAAACATATATAAACATCCTCACATACAAACATATATAGACATCCTCACATACAAACATATATAGACATCCTCACATACAAACATATATAAACATCCTCACATACAAACATATAAACACCATCTGTAGTGCGGTAGTGAAAGTGTTAACCCTTTGTAGTGTGATAGTGAAAGGGTTACTCAGCGTTCTAGAACCACGTTACGAAGTACCAAGCAGGTCGCATGTGACCTCAAACGTGTACGGGAATGTGACGGCCAAGGTTATTGAAGCGCTGCAGAATGAACCGCCGTGGCGACAGATGGCCGGCCCTCCAGAGCGCACTACATTAACGATGACTGGGGAAAGGAAAGATCTAGTCCTTCAAACCCGTCTGTGACTGTGGAACCTTGGCAGGGGTGATACATTAACGATGACTGTGGAATGAAAACTGGACAGACCCGATGTCACCGTCCCCACAAGGAACATCGTCAACGAGGCCGGACTCTCGCCACATGGGGGGTGTTTTGTGCACACAGTAAATCTGCCGTCACAGAAGGGGTTGGGAGGGAACCAGATGTCTCGTCTTTTGGGCAAAGTCGAGGAAACTATAAAAGAAAGGAAGGGTGGGCGGCTGATTGGCGCAGTGGGTAAGGCGCTCGCCTCTAACGGAGGATACGCTGGGTTCGAGCCCAGCTCTCGCCGTTGCTGCCGGCTGGCCGGTCGTTCATAACACAATTGGCAAGTGTTAGAGGGTGGGAAAGCCGGTGGGTGGGGATTTGACGTTGTGGACAGCGACTACTACAGGTCGGTTTGGTGACGCCGGTGCGACGGAAGCAGGAAGTGACGGGGGCAGCAGCGTGAGCCTCCCACGCGTTACTCCTCGCCACTGAGAGTTCGAGATGCTGCGGTGAAAAGATGCGACAGGCTGCCTCTTCGTGTACCGGAGGGGACACGTGACGCAAGGCTTCTGTCCTCACTACGACCAACCTGTGGGAGGCATAGTCTAGCAACGTTCAAGACAGGGGAGGGAAGAATTGGATAATACGAAATTGGGATGGGAGAAAAATAGAAAATGGGGAGAAAAAGAAAGGAAGGGTCATCGCATCAGAAGACCAGCGTTCTATGCTCTGCTTGGTGTCACGACTACAGCGGCTTCTGTTTTACAAGACAAACAAGACTTGCTTCAGGCTTCCTCCTCACAGGCTGCCATCGCAAGGTGGGACTCCAGCGATGACATGATTGAATGCTACGTAGAGAAACAAGCTGCTGTTTATTCTGCTCTCACAGGAAAGAACACATAAAGAAGACATAAAGAACATAAAGAAGAGTGCCAAGCACTTCATTACCCTCTCCGATCAAGTGTGTGAGTTGGAGCAACAGTTAGATTAGATTAGATTCAAATGTATTGTCATCATACAGCACAAAGTTGGCATCTGACCAGAGTGCAAATGTAACAGTAAAGAGCAACAGTAATATACAATGTACAGGTGATTAAACTGGAGTATAAATGACTACCACTGAGTAATAATTACAATCAGACAGTGTTATAGTATTATGTGATACGGGTATACAAAATACTATGGCAGTAAGTCATACTGGCCAGCGGTGTAACTAGTAAGAGTAGACAAGGGATATGTACAGATATAGATATACAGTAGTATACAGTTATGTAAAAAGGATTATTATGCAGGTATATTCAGACATAAGTGGATAAATAATGTATATATATGGTAAATATGAATATATAAATATATATACTATCAAACAGAGTGACAGTGAGAGTGTATGAAACCTGTTTCTGGGTTCTTGTGGTCGGCGTGGTCTTAGCCGCGCACTAAGCACGGTGTCTGTGAAGGTCAGGTGGTTCCGCGCCACTTGCGGTCAGAGCAGCTCCAAGAACTGAGTATGCATCTGTCACCATAACGACACCGATCATTGCAACGCAGTCCATGCACCCCCCCCTCCACCCCCCACCCCTCCGTTGCCAGAGGCAGCTTCACTCTTGTGTTTCCTCAGTGTTAGAGCAGGTTTATTTCCTGGTAACATGCACACCGTTGTGTATTTCCCAGTCTGTGTTGTAAGACAAATCGATGGGCAGAGTTGTGTTAGCTTAAATTGCGAGTAAACCTCACTCCACCTGTGGTCGTCTTATAACAGTTGTACTGTGGATTGAGATGGTTTTGTGCTTGTTATGTACAGTGTGTTTGTATGTGTGTGTGTGCGTGTGTGTGGGGTTGTGTGTGCCCTGCAGTGATGTCTCCTACCACCAGAGTGTTAGTCACGCTCTACTCTACTTTATGACACTGTTTAACACACACGCACACCCGGTAGTCAGAGGCAGTGTTGTGAGTGAATCTTTGGTTGCAGGGCTGGTGGAGCCAGCCATGTATATGACTCATAATATATCTGAACGTTAGCTGTCAGCTAAGATACTGGTGTTAGCTGTTAGCTACTGTAGTCTACTGGTGTTAGCTGTTAGCTAATCTACTGGTGTTAGCTGTCAGCTAATATACTGGGCTTAGCTGTTAGCTAAGATACTGGTGTTAGCTGCTAGCTAAGATATTGGTGTCAGTTGTTAGCTAATATACTAGTGTTAGCTGTTAGCTAAGATACTGGTGTTAGCTGCTAGCTAAGATATTGGTGTCAGCTGTTAGCTAATATACTAGTGTTAGCTGTTAGCTAAGATACTGGTGTTAGCTAAGATACTGACGTTAGCTGTTAGCTAATAATATATACTGGTGTCAGCTTTTTTAGCTAAGATACTGACGTCTACCAGTTCTCAAGTTCTCCAGCCGTTAGTTCTCCAGCCGTTGGCCAGGTCAGTCCTTGTCCATGGTTGTGGCTACTGGCACAAAGGACTGGCCAAGGCGATTTGTGGTGTGTCAGTGGGGAATGAGTCTATGGCTGAACATGCTCATCTTAGCTAGCTCCTCATAGAGGGTGTGGGAGGGGTTCTCCAGGATAGCGCCCAGCTTCTTTCTCATCCTCCTCTCCGCAAGCACCTCTAGTGTGTCCAGTTGGACACCCACTATGGAGCTAGCCTTCCTCACCAACCTGTCCAATGTGTTAGTTGATGTTAGCTGTTAGTCACAGTGTAGTACTTTTAAGGCCTTCCTCAGACACAGTTTGTGATGAATAGTCTCAATTGCAGGTAGGGTTGGGCACCGAGAACCGTTAAGAAGATGTTTGCATTTTGATTATTATTATTATTTTTGTATTATACATTTTACTATATAAATTTAAACTTTTTATTCATTTGTTAATTAATACCCTAGTTACAATACAGCAACCAAATTAAACTGTATCAAATCAACTGACAATGTGAATAGTATGAAAAAAAATAAAGGATCTTTCAAATAAATTTTTTCTCCTGCGAAATAAGCTGTGACCTGTTTTGACCTGCACCTCAAAGAATCGGAATCGAGAATCGTTTAGAACAGGAATCGAAATGGGGAATCGGAATCGTTCTAATCCAAACGATGCCCAACCCTAATTGCAGCGAGTGATGTACCGGTGATGCGTTGGTTTTCCACCACCCTCTGCAGTGCTTTCTGGTCCGAGACAGTGCAAGTTACCGTACCAGACTGTGATGCAGACAGTTGGTGAGGATGCTTTCTATGGTGCACCGGTAGAAGTTCACCAGAATATGAGGAGACAGGTGGGCTTTCCTCAGTCTCCTCTCGGAGAAGAGACACTAGTGAGCCTTCTTGACCAGTTGAGGGTCCAAGAGAGGTCCTTGGCGATGTGGACTCCCAGGAATTTGAAGCTGGAGACACGCTCAACCACCGCCCGTTGATATGGACGGTGGGCATGCGTGCCAGCTCTGGTCTTCCAGAAGTCCACGATGAGCTCTTTGGTTTTCTTGGAGGTCGTTGTCGTGGTGATTGTGATGTCAGTGATGATGGTGATGATGTCAGTGATAGTAATGTAGTTATTGAGGATGATGATCACATTAAAGGTGTTTCTGTCTCCACAGTGAAGACGGACAACAAGGTACAGAAACAGGACAACATGTTGGACATGTTCTCCTCCGACAAGAAGGACAAGGAGAAGGAGACAGCTGACAGCAGGGAAAAGGAGACGAGGGAGAAGGAGACGAAGGAGAAGGAGATGAAGGAAAAGGAGATGAAGGAGAAGGAGACGGCTGACAGCACGCGGGACAGGAACCAGAAGTCTGAGAACATCCTGAGAGGCGAAGAGAAGACCGAGAAGATGAACGCCGAGAAGGCGATCGCCGAGAAGAACGAGAAGGCGAACGAGAAGATGGACAAGCCGGAGAAGACCGACAAGGATGAGAAGAAGGAGGAGCAGGAGAAGAAAGCTGAGAAGAAGGAGGAGAAGAAGGAGGAGAAGAAAGACGAGAAGAAAGCAGAGGAGAAGGAGAAGGGCGGGAAAGGTGCGGCCAAGTCACCGACGGCCAATGGCAGCAAGGAGCTGGTAGGTCACACTCACATAGACACAATCTACACACTCACATAGACACAATGTACACACTCACATAGACACAATGTACACACTCACATAGACACAATGTACACACTCGCATAGACACAATGTACACACTCACATAGACACAATGTACACACTCACATAGACACAATGTACACACTCACATAGACACAATGTACACACTCACATGGACACAATGTACACACTCACATGGACACAATGTACACACTCACATAGACACAATGTACACACTCACATAGACACAATGTACACACTCACATAGACACAATGCACACGCACACACATCTATAGACACAATGTACACACTCACATAGACACAATGTACACACTCACATAGACACAATGTACACACTCACATAGACACAATGTACACACTCACATAGACACAATGTACACACTCACATAGACACAATGTACACACTCACATAGACACAATGTACACACTTGCATAGACACAATGTACACACTCACATAGACACAATGTACACACTCACATAGACACAATGTACACACTCAGATAAACACAATGTACACACTCACATAGACACAATGTACACACTCACATAGACACAATGTACACACTCACATAGACACAATGTACACACTCACATGGACACAATGTACACACTCACATAGACACAATGTACACACTCACATTGACACAATGCACACACACACACATCTATAGACACAATGTACACACTCACATATACACAATGTACACACTCACATAGACACAATGTACACACAATATACACATTATACATGTACACACATCTATCTGTCTGTCTATGCCTGTCTGTCTGTCTGTCTGTCTGTCTGTCTGTCTGTCTGTCTGTCTGTCTGTCTGTCTGTCTGTCTGTCTGTCTGTCTGTCTGTCTGTCTGTCTGTCTGTCTGTCTGTCTGTCTGTCTGTATGTCTGTCTGTCTGTCTGTCTATGCCTGTCTGTCTGTCTGTCTGTCTGTCTATGCCTGTCTGTCTGTCTGTCTGTCTGTCTGTCTGTCTGTCTCTCTGTCTGTCTGTCTGTCTATGCCTGTCTGTCTGTCTCTCTGTCTGTCTGTCTTATCTGTTTTAAAGGTCCCATGCATTATAAATGGCCTTTTCCAGAGTGAGTGGATTACTTCCTCAAACAGAGTGCCGAGTCCGACAGACAGCAGAGAACGAGCGAGCGAGAGAGGGAGAGAGAGATAGAGAGGGAGAGAGAGGGAGAGAGAGAGATAGAGAGAGAGAGGGACCGCGCGGGACCGACCAGGCGCAGGAGTGTGTGTAAAAATGTGTGTGCGTGCGCTGCGGGGATGGGTCTTCTCTCACAGGTTGTGTGTAAATGCTCCGTGTGTCTCTCTCTCTCTCTATCTCTCTCTCCCTCTCTATCTCTCTCTCTCTCTCCCTCGCAGTCGGGAGCACTAGCTTATCACTGTCAAAATATCTTTGCGCATGCTCCCACGCGCACGCCCGTATTCCGATCCGTGCAGTAATAATCACAGAGGTATATATTATCATTTGAAACAAGTTACCAATGCATTGTCCCGTGGGATTATGCCCCCCCACGGCGAAATTAATTAGTCTCCCCCTCAATCTCTCTATCTCTCTCTGTGCCAGTCGCAGACTGTGGGGGTGACTGTCACTCAAAGCGCTTATGGGCGGAGCCCATCCAATAATGATAATAATAATAATAATGAAATCCAAAGGGAGAAAAATGATGCTTTTGAGTACTTGATTAGAAATATAAAACAATGAATACAAACATTTAATAAAAATTTACAGATGTGTTCCATAAACTCACAGGAATTGTGTAAAGTTGCCCAAATAGTGCAAGGAATAGCAATGCATGTCCCCTTTAAATGTTTTCCTCACACTGTTCTATAATTGGTGTATGTTGTGTTATTTTAAGTGTGACTCATAGCTGTGAATCATAGCAGTCACTGACATCACTGATTCCATCACTTTCCATCTTTATTTCCTGTGTTATTGTCTCATATTTATGACATCATCACCAGTCTGCTGTGGGGTCAGCCAAATCTCGCCCATCCACCCTCTCCACCAATGGCGAGGCCAGCTCAGCCAAACGCCCCTCCCCCACTACTGTCTCAGCCAATAAAAAAAGCCCTGGACCCAAGGCCACCACTCCCACTGCCGCCAAGCGGTCACCAGGGGCAACCAAGACCGCCAAGGTGAGTCCACACATTTGAAATGCTATGTAACAGAGATAGAACTAAATCACACTGTCTGGCTACCTATTACAGCAGAGATATAACTAAATCACACTGTCTGGCTACCTATTACATCAGAGATATAACTAAATCACACTGTCTGGCTACCTATTACAACAGAGATATAACTAAATCACACTGTCTGGCTACCTATTACAACAGAGATATAACTAAATCACACTGTCTGGCTACCTATTACAACAGAGATATAACTAAACCACACTGTCTGGCTACCTATTACAACAGAGATATCACTAAATCACACTGTCTGGCTACCTAATACATCAGAGATATAACTAAATCACACTGTCTGGCTACCTATTACAACAGAGATATAACTAAATCACACTGTCTGGCTACCTATTACAACAGAGATATAACTAAATCACACTGTCTGGCTACCTATTACAACAGAGATATAACTAAACCACACTGTCTGGCTACCTATTACAACAGAGATATCACTAAATCACACTGTCTGGCTACCTAATACATCAGAGATATAACTAAATCACACTGTCTGGCTACCTATTACAACAGAGATATAACTAAATCACACTGTCTGGCTACCTATTACAACAGAGATATAACTAAACCACACTGTCTGGCTACCTATTACAGCAGAGATATAACTAAATCACACTGTCTGGCTACCTATTACAACAGAGATATAACTAAATCACACTGTCTGGCTACCTATTACAACAGAGATATCACTAAACCACACTGTCTGACTACCTATTGATTGATTGAGTGAAAACTTGAATTAACAGATTGCAGAATGGGTACAGTACAGTACAAGTATCTCTATTACAACAGAGATATAACTAAATCACAGGCAGCACATGGGATCCGGTTAAAAAAAAGTGTATTACTAGCAACCATGTGCAGGTGTTTTAACCCTTTCACTGCCGCACTACAGAAGGTTAACCCTTTACTATCACCGTCGGTAGTGTGATAGTAAAGGGTTAACCTGCTGTAGGGTGGCAGTGAAAGTGTTAACCTGCTGTCGTGTGGCAGTGAAAGGGTTAACCGTCTGTATTGTCGCAGTGAAAGGGTTAACCGTTTGGTAACGCGGCAGTGAAAGGGTTAAATGTGTTGATATCCTGTTCCCTTCAGACTCCAGAAAATGGAACCAGGAACCCACCTGTGCCAAAGGCCACGCCCAGCCCCCGCTCGACGGCCAATAAGAACGGCTCCTCGGCTCCAAGCAAAACTGCTGGTACACACACCGCACACACGCACACACACACACGCACACACACACACACACACACACGCACTTGTTTATGTAAATACGGGGCCATTACATAGACTTACATGCATTCTGTAACTAAGCCCAGGTCTGTTGTTAGGCCTGGTGGCAAGGCCAGAGTCTATGGTCAGCTGTTTGTTCTGGAGGGTATTTTCGGACAGGGCACAGCCAAGGCCGGGTGTCTTTTTTGGTAAATAGTAAATGTTGCATTTATATAGAGCTTTTATCCAAAGAGCTTTTCACAATTTTGTTCCTCACATTCACCCATTCACTCACTCACACATTCACACACCGACGGCGGAGGCGACCATGCAAGGTGCCGACCTGCACATCAGGAGCAATTAGGGGTTACGTGTCTTGCTCAGGAGGAGCAAGAATCTTCAGACTACCGGGCGACCGGTCTACCGCCACTGTCGCCCTACATTAAAGATTCTCTTTTGAATAATACATCCACAGGGCTTTTAGAAAGGTGCAGAATAAAAGTATTGCTTAATGAATTTATCGTGTTTGAAAAAATATGCCTACGTAATGTGAATGTTGTTATAAATAAGGCATTTATTCAATACATATAGTAATGTATTGAACACATTCTAATGCCAGGTGTGAACAGACGTACTTACTGTAGAACTGTGAGCAGATCACCCAGGTGGCAACAACCTCCTGCCTCCGCTGGTCCTGCCAGGGTTAGTATTAGCCCGGCCTCGCTTCAGATATGTAAATAAAGTACTAATCGACCACAGGGAAAAAGTACATAATGTACATTATGTTATAGCCATAGTAGGGATGTTCGATATTGGCTTTTTTACAGATACCGATATACCGATATTGTCCAACTCTTAATTTCCGATACCGATATCAACCGATATCAACCGATACCGATATATGCAGGGTTTCCCCCCCCCCAAAAAACGGAATAATTTCAGGTAATTAACATTACATATCTCTTGTCATGGAATTAACACAACATTATGCATACTTTTGACAATAAATAAAATCAGAATTTGTTCTTACTTGCTTGCCTAAATTAATTACATTTTTATTTTTATTTATTTTATTATTATTATTATTTATTATTGGCCGATAATATCGGTAGGCCGATAATATCGGACATCCCTAGCCATAAGTAATATATTTACGTATTGTATTGAAAATGTAACATGTGTACTTGTATTAAGTACTGTAATACAAATTTTAATTCCCCTGCTGGGGATCAAACCATAACCATAACCTGTTAAACCCTAGCCATATTTTCAGAAAATCCGCCTAAAAGTACATACCCAAGTAAATGGAAGATTGCTCCACTTCTACAAGGTCCATTTGCATGGTCTTGGTATCTAGGGACATCTATGGACCTCAGCTAATGTATTCCCAGTGTCAGCTTGAGTAAATTGCAATAAACCAAAGGAGAATATAAATTATTATTATTATTATTATTCGTTTGTTTGGTTTTTTTTGCCAACATTGACCAAAAGTGAAAAATTCTTCTTGAGATCAAGTGTACTAAAAATCTAAACAAATGAACAAAGGGTAGATGATGTACAGGTTTTTTTGTAGATACAGAACTGAATTTTGGACATTTACGGTGGCCAGTTTCGAATTGCAGCCTCTTTAAGAGCGGTTTTGAATGTGGATAGATTTTCAAAAAAAATTACAGCTGTGGGTAGGGCGTTCCACATTGTTGTGGCATAATTGCGAAACGTGTTTAGTCCCTTGTTTGTGCCGAATCTGGGTTGCACAAGAAGAAGGTGAGGTGATAATGGCGATAAGTTCTGTACAAAAAAGAGGAGTTAACCATAGAAAATAATTTTTTTAGTGGATCTTTAATAAATGATATTGTCTTTTGCACATCTCACCTCCCTAGCAGTGGGAATGACTCAGCAGAGATCAGGCTGTTACATCTCACCTCCCTAGCAGTGGGAATGACTCAGCAGAGATCAGGCTGTTACATCTCACCTCCCTAGCAGTGGGAATGACTCAGCAGAGAGCAGGCTGTTACATCTCACCTCCCTAGCAGTGGGAATGACTCAGCAGAGATCAGGCTGTTACATCTCACCTCCCTAGCAGTGGGAATGACTCAGCAGAGATCAGGCTGTCACATCTCACCTCCCTAGCAGTGGGAATGACTCAGCAGAGATCAGGCTGTTACATCTCACCTCCCTAGCAGTGGGAATGACTCAGAAGAGATCAGGCTGTTACAGTACATCTCACCTCCCTAGCAGTGGGAATGACTCAGCAGAGAGCAGGCTGTTACATCTCACCTCCCTAGCAGTGGGAATGACTCAGCAGAGATCAGGCTGTTACATCTCACCTCCCTAGCCGTGGGAATGACTCAGCAGAGCGGAGCCTTCAGATGTTTGTCCGCAGGATCGTTATGGGGGGAAAACATTAATCTTCCTATGATCTATGTGGAGGGTGCCACCCCGCCTGCGTTACAGCACAGTTTAATCCAGATCACGTGTTCGCGTCGCCTTCATCTCGGCTCGCTAGCGGGGAATATATATGACTCATAGTTTAACCATATTTCAGCTGGAACAGACTCTCTATATGCCTCAACTGCAGTGTAGCAGGTAACGTGTTACAGACTCTCCTCTCTGCAGTGTAACGTGTTACAGACTCTCCTCTCTGCAGTGTAACGTGTTACAGACTCTCCTCTCTGCAGTGTAACGTGTTACAGACTCTCCTCTCTGCAGTGTAACGTGTTACAGACTCTCCTCTCTGCAGTGTAACGTGTTACAGACTCTCCTGGGACACTGGGATCGAATCCAGCTGTCAGCGGTACCTCCGGCTTGGTCGGTCGTCCATACTAACACAATTGGCAGTGTTAGCGGGTGGGAAGCCAGTGGGGTATGTATCCTGGTCGTTGTAAACAGCGACTCCTACAGGTCGGTCGGGGCGCCTGCTCAGCAAGGAAGGGATCCTCCCACGCGTTACACTCCCCCAGTGAGAGTCCTCGCCGTCAGGTGAAAAGAAGCGGTTGGTTGACTCCACATGTGTCGGAGGAAGCGTGTGGTAGTCTGCACCCTCCCAGACCGACGGTAGGGGGTAAGTGTGCAACGGCCAGGAAGGGAATTGGCATAACGACTAAATTGAAAAAATACGGAAAAATGAAAAAAATAAAAAAATAAATAAAAGAATAATAATAATAATAATGATTTGAATATCCCCACGTGGGGTATCATTGAAAAGCCACACTCATTGGCTACAATCCTGTCCAAAATCTTTTCAAGATCGCCAAATGATTGACGGAGCTAGAGCCCCGGGAGTCGGGGGTGGTGATCGGATGTACTTTGGCGCACGCCTCACATATCGGCATGTGACTCGAGAGCCGCTGAACGGATGTTGTCGACAAGCAACAAATAGGGCTTTAATTCTATATATATATTGTATTAAAAATAATGCAGACCCGAGCCACTAGAGGTCGGCAAAGTGCCGCGTCGCGCCGGTGGGCAAATCGTCCTCAAGAGGTCAGACTGGTTGTACTGGGCAGCTCCTAGTGGTCAACAGTCTCAGACTGTGGTTGTACTGGGCAGCTCCTAGTGGTCAACAGTCTCAGACTGTGGTTGTACTGGGCAGCTCCTAGTGGTCAACAGTGTCAGACTGTGGTTGTACTGGGAAGCTCCTAGTGGTCAACAGTGTCAGACTGGTTGTACTGGGCAGCTCCTAGTGGTCAACAATGTCAGACTGTGGTTGTACTGGGAAGCTCCTAGTGGTCAACAGTGTCAGACTGTGGTTGTACTGGGAAGCTCCTAGTGGTCAACAGTGTCAGACTGGTTGTACTGGGCAGCTCCTAGTGGTCAACAATGTCAGACTGTGGTTGTACTGGGCAGCTCCTAGTGGTCAACAGTGTCAGACTGGTTGTACTGGGCAGCTCCTAGTGGTCAACAATGTCAGACTGTGGTGAATGAATGAATGAATGAAAACTTTATTTAACAGATTGCAGAATGGGTACAATACAGTACGGCTCAATACATACAATTGTTAAGGGGATGCAGACCTGAGAAAGACGTTTGTCTTGTTTCCATCAGGGTCCCCCATTTTCAATTCATATAGACATATATGACATACATGACATACAGATAGTCAGTACTGCTACATCTATACATTTTTGACATACCAGATTTGCAAATACAGTACTGTTTGTGATACAGAAGGAGTCAAGAAAAGGGAGTATATACATTTGACGTAGAAACTGTAAATTGGAGGAGGTTGGGTGGGGGGGGTTGGGTACATTGGGATATTGACAACCATACTGGGTAATTTACATTGGAGGTGGTTGGGGGGGGGGGGGGGGGGGGCGGGGGGCACACTGTATAAACAAGTAACACTGTACATTGAGGGGGGGGGGGGGGAGACACTGTACAAACAAACACAATTGTACATTGAACTATTGACAAAACCATACTAGGTAAATGACTGTACATTGGAGGGGGTTGGGTTAGGATATTTACAGGGGCCAGTGTTGAATTGCAGTCTCCCGTAGGTGTCCCTTGAGAGAGGTTTTGAAAGTGGGTAGTGATCCACATTCCTTTACAGCTTTGGGTAGGGCGTTCCACATTGATGTGGCATAATTGCGAAACGTGTTTAGTCCCTTATTTGAGCCGAATCTGGGTTTAACATGATTTGTGGAGCTCCCTCTGGTGTTGTGATCGTGGTATTCACTGACCTTTGGGAAGTATTTTGACATGTACATGGGTACCTTGGTCGTGTAGTGTATCTTGTAGACCAGGCCCATTGCAAGTTGTTGTACTCTGTCGTCTACTCTAAGCCATCCTAGGTTGTCAAAGTGGGCAGGGGTGAGGTGGGTTCTAGGAGTAAGGTCAAGCAGTAGTCTGACCAGTTTGTTTTGAGATGTTTGTAATTTTGTTTTTAGCGCCTTTGAGGTGCTTTGGTACCATGAGGTGCAAGCATAGTCGTAGTACCCCTGAATGAGTGCTCCTGCCAGAGTCTTCAGGGTGTTCTTGTTTACCAGAGAGGAGATCCGGTACAAGAATCGAGTTCGTTGGTTGACTTTTTTTATTACATTGGATGCCATTTTGTCACAGGAGAGATTAGCCTCTAGGATGGAACCCAGGTAGGTAATTTCATCTTTTCTTGTGACAATATTGTCACCCACTGTAACTGAGAAGCCGTCGGTCTTGCTGAGTTTGTTATTTGAACCGAAGAGAATGGACTCTGTTTTGCCCATGTGTAATGATAGTTTGTTATCAGCGAGCCATATGCAGATTCTGCCTAGTTCCGAGCTGAGGGTTTTTTCAACCTGTAACTTGTTCTTGTCAGAGACCAGCAGGGCTGAGTCGTCCGCAAACAGGAACAAGTTGCAGTCACAGGCTGACGACATGTCATTTGCATAAATTAGGAACAGTAGCGGTCCTAGTATGCTTCCTTGTGGAACACCACAGCTCACTGTGAGGGGGGGGGATAGGGTACCGTTTACCTCCACCATCTGTTCCCTCCCCTCAAGGTAGGATTGCATCCAGCTCACTGATAGACTATCAAAACCAATTGCTTTTAGCTTGTCAATCAGAATGGAGTGATTGACCGTGTCAAAGGCCTTTTGTAGGTCCAGCATGACCATGCCGCAGTATTTGCCTGCGTCCACCTCTTGTTTGATGTGGTCATTCAAATAGAGAAGGCATGTGTCAGTGGAGTGGGATGTTCTGAAGCCAGATTGGAATTCGTAGATTAGATTTTTTTCCGCTAGGTACTTTTCGACCTGTTCGTAGACTATTTTTTCCATGACTTTCGAGATGGAGGTGAGAATAGAAACAGGGCGGTAGTTGCCTGGGTCTAATTGTACTGGGCAGCTCCTAGTGGTCAACAGTGTCAGACTGTGGTTGTACTGGGCAGCTCCTAGTGGTCAACAGTGTCAGACTGGTTGTACTGGGCAGCTCCTAGTGGTCAACAGTGTCAGACTGTGGTTGTACTGGGCAGCTCCCAGGTGTGAATGTATGTATCTTTGTGACGCAGGGCATTGCTGTAAAAGAGCATCCATGCTCACAGAACTTACCCTGGTAAATAAAGGTTCAAACAGAACCTACCCTGGTAAATAAAGGTTAAAACAGAACCTATCCTGGGGCGGCTACGTGGAGTAGTGGGCAAGGCGCTCGCCACGAAATGCTGGAGACGCTGGGCTCGTCAGTTCGAGCCCAGCGCTCCACATTTGCTTTCAGTTTAGCTGGTCGTTCATACTAATACACATTGGCCGTATTAGGGGGTGGGAAACTGATGGGTGGGGATCGGGCGTTGTGGACAGCGACTCCTACAGGTCGGTTGGTGCGCCTGCGCAGTAGAATCAGGAAGTGTCGGGGGCAGCGTGAGCCTCCCACGCGTTACTCCTCGCCACTGAGAGATTGAGCTGCGCAGGTGAAAAGATGCGACTGCTGTTACCTCAAGTACCGGAGGGGACTTGTGCTATGTATGACTTAGTCCACATTGCAGCCGGCTTGTGGGAGGCAAGAAACAGCGTCCGTGACAGGGGAGGGTTGAATTGGATGATAAGAAATTGGGATGGGAGAAAATATAGAAAATGGGAGAAAAAGTGGATAAAAAAAAAACAGAACCTATCCTGGTAACCAAAAGTTAAAACAGAACCGACCCTGGTTAATAGAGGTTAAAACAGAACTTGCCCTTGTAAATAAAGGTTAAAAACAGAACCTGCCCTCGTAAATAAAGGTTAAAAACAGAAACTATCATCATTATCCTCTGTGGCGGTTGCTTGACACCTCCGTGGCAGTGATCAAGAAACCTGCATTCTCATTATCACCTAATCACACGGAGAGAATATGACTCATCTGTTTACATGTCACACACACCGCCTATGATATCACAGGGGCACTTCGCCGGAAAACAATGCCGATTTATTTTGCACATAATCTCACACATGTCCAAAAACTCTAAACAGTTTTGCACACGTTAATTTAGAGAAATAACTGTCAAACCAGTGCATGTGAGCGGATCGGAGCGTGAGCGGCGCGGGGCGCGGAGTGGCCGGTTTTGACGTGAGCGAGGAGTGGGTTTTAAAATGAGTCGGCGCGACGTCCGGAGCGAGAGTTCTCCTCCGCTCCAATCCACTCCAGGCCGCTCACAGTGGTTTAACACTGATGTAATATATACATGCAGTACAATGCCAAAGCAACAGATGGCGATGTACAAACATGAAGGCCATTTTCAACCAATGAGAAGGGTGAACCTGTGATAGGCTGTTCGCCTAGGCTTTGTCACTGTAGAGACGCCCACACTCACTCCAGTTAGAAAAAGTATATCGACGCCATTGTTGTTGACGTTAGCTTACATGCTAACGTTAATGGCCGCGACCATAGCATTGTGGCTCGGCTAGCCTATCATCGCTTAATAGAGATAGTGAATGGATAAACAACGTTATTTAACATTGCAGAATGGCTACAATTACAATGCGGCTCAATACAAACAATTGTTAAGGGGCCCAGGGGGTGTAGACTGTTGTAGTTTGAGCTAATTTACACCATGCTCAAAAAAAAAAAAAAAAAAACTGCTGAGCGATCTGGCGCGGGGAGTGGGGAGCGCTCGATTCAAGGTGAGCGGGGAGCGAGCGGAGAGCGACTTGGGGGCGGGGTCAACATGAGCGATTAGCGGAGCGGACCAAGCTTTAAAGAGCGAAGAGCGGATTTCTCGGCCGCGCCGATCCGCTCACGTGGCCTGTGTCAAACAAAATAAAAAATATCGTTGTGTCCCTTTAACTTCTGCTACTGCATCTGGCCAGTTATGGAGATGTTGGTCCTCTCTGGCAGAGAGACAGTTATGGTTCCATCATTGTGTCCTGTATGATAAGGTTGGTCCTGTCTGGCAGAGAGACGGTTATGGTTCCATCATTGTGTCCTGTATGATAAGGTTGGATGGTCCTCTCTGGCAGAGAGACGGTTATGGTTCCATCATTGTGTCCTGTATGATAAGGTTGGTCCACTCTGGCAGAGAGACAGTTATAGTTCCATCATTGTGTCCTGTATGATGAGATTGGTTGGTCCTCTCTGGCAGAGAGACAGTTATTGTAACTGAGGGGTACAATTCCCTGACTGTATTAATCAAGTATGGTATCATTAAACCACTACCGTCTTATGTACATTATTCTGGCCATACCGTACACAAGTATATGATGAGAACACTTCCACAATGATACGGTTTCCACACAAGTACTCGTTTAGAAGAATATTTATTAGCAGCAAAGGATATTATATTACATTACTAGATGCGCTTATAAGGCAAAGGAATTATGCATAGGCAAATCAATAATGAATATTAGGAATTATCTATGGTACTCTGGGGAGGGGGGTTACTACCGGTTGTAAGCCAGCAGGGGGAGGCAATGCTCTATGCAAAGTCAATGGGTTCCACAGGGACTTCAACAAGCCCTGCGAGGGGGAGCGGTCTTTACTCCCTGGCTCAGCGGGGAAAGACAGCCGCTGTAATTCCAGTGTGCAGCAGCACAGGTGTAAGCCGTGGAGTCTCTCCTTGAGACGGGCTCGAGTGATGTCCTCACGGTAGATCCCACACAGCAGCGGGGTAGACGGTTCTCTACTCCAGCAGCCCGGCCAAAGCAATGAAGAATAATAATAATCCTGCCGGAAAGGGCTCTGCTGTCGCCGGCGTAAATCCTCCGGTGCGCGGTGGTTCACAGTTGAACTTGACGTTACTATCCTTATTCGCACGCGGCTATAAGTGCTCTATGTAGACGCACAATTACTCACTTCACGTGGTCTTTGACTCGTAATGAAGGCTTTTACTAGCAAGGAGCGAACGATACGTTGAACAAACGTATTAGGATAACACGACTCTATTTTGGGGCAATACGAGCCCTACTGCACCGCACGTTGCATAGTGGGTGAGGCGTCACTTGGGTAACTGAACAAGACTGAACTCCAACTCGAACTGAAAAGGAAGTTCTGTATTCGCCTGCGCCATATTTATATGTACGGGGAATAATCTAGTGCCAGCCTCCTCACTGTCTCGTAGCCCTGGGCAGAAGCGGGCATGTTGAGACAAGTCATGACGGTGGCTTTCAAGTCGGCTCTAGGGGCACGGCACTGGCGCTGGTGGCACGCCATCCAATAGGAGAACGAAATATTATGGTCTGTGTAACTAAAGGTTAAAGGAATATTCCGTGTATATGTACAAAGAATATACAAGGGATATCAAACGATATATAAATATTATGCAATATATATCAATCAATAAATACATATATTCGGTTTAATCTGACCCTTTGTAACAGCCGCCCCCTAATTAGTCCCACCTAATTAGCTAAGCAGAGACAGATTAACCGCACTGTCCACTACTCAATGTCCGTTGTGAGGGTAGGCAGTTCACAAGTCATGGGGTCATGGTCGTCACTAGGCGAGTCGGGGAGCCTTGGCGACTCTATCAGCCTTGCCACGGGTCGGTTGTAGGTCCGCCCTTGGCCGAGCACTTCTGCCACTCTGACCTTTCCGTCGGCACCAGTGGTCACT
Organism: Notolepis coatsorum; assembly: GCF_963971535.1. Lineage (NCBI taxonomy): Eukaryota > Metazoa > Chordata > Actinopteri > Aulopiformes > Paralepididae > Notolepis > Notolepis coatsorum. The sequence continues at coordinate 14,133,568 of NC_140177.1, forward strand.
TTGCTTACGCGGCCGGCCGGCCACGCAGCTCGGGGTAGTGACTGGTCTATGGTCATGACGACTGGACGGGATGAAGGGGGGCTTAGGAGGGAGCGGGCCTGAGACTGCTTTGATCTGTGCTTGGCTGTGCCTCCTCCTCCTCCTTCTGTTTCTCTTGTTTGCTCTGTACCTTGTCTGAGGAGGGGCCGGTCCCGGCCGCCCCGTCAAGGAGTCGCTTGGGGTGCTGGGTCCGAGGTCAGCTACGTCTGAAGCGCAGCTGAGGGGGGTGGAGTTCCGAACTCCCTCTGGTACCCACGGTTCTCTCACGGGCCTCTCGCTTAATGTCAATAGCCTCTGCTGTACGGGGGAGAGGCCGGTGTCGCTCGCCTCTGTGTGTAGGCAGCGTGTAGACGTGGGTTGACTGTCAAGTCCGTAGAGGGGGCCCTGGAGCGTCCATCCCAGTCGGGTCTGAACCGCGACTGGGCATCCTTTGGGTCCGACGTGGGCCGCCTCAATTGGGAGAATGAGGTCCGCGTGGTCGGAGCCGATGAGCAGGGTCGGTGTGGCGCCGTCGATAAGCGGTATAGGTAGTTGACGTAGGTGCACATACTTAGCCATCAGCTGTGGGATGGGGTAGGTGTACTGAGACAGGCCTATGTCGTGGCTGGTGAAGACGTTAGTTATACTATACTGCTTCTCGGGCTGGTCCACCGCTGCTATCTTGAAGGAGACCTTTTCACCCTTTATGGTCTTCTGGTCCCTTCTGATGGTGCGTATGGTCATGGTATCTTTGACACCCCGCAGGCCCAACTGGGCTGCTGCGGAAGCGAGGAGGAGAGTCTTTTCAGACCCATCGTCCAGGACGGCGTAAGTGTCCAGGACCTTGTCCTCGTAGCTCAGGAGCACTCTGACCACTTTGAGGAGCACACGGGGGGTCCCGCTATGCTGGTCAATGTGGAGCACTCCTGTTGGTTGGTTGCCTTGGACCTTCTGGTGGGCTCCGCACCGTGCTGCGCGGTAAGCGGCGCCCGCCTGGGCCGCCCCTGCGTGGTAAGCGGCGCCCGCATGGGCCGCCTCACGCCACTGGTCCACTTGGACGGGGTTCAGTGTCTTATATTCGGCGCACTGTGCCAGCCAGTGTCCGCCATCGCAGTAGGTACAGTAGGGAGCGGTCTGGTGGCTCTTCGGTGCTGGTGCCACCGCCTCGGCATGGTACATTACCGCGACGGGCCCACTCTGTTGTCCTGGCTGACGCCTGTTGATGTCATGCAGGACCTCCAGGTGGGTGCCACCGCACCTGCTGCACTTCTTCTTCAAGCGGCACTCAGCTGCTAGGTGGCTGCGCGCGCAGCGGAAGCAGCGGCGGTGGTCCTTGGTCCACTGACTCACCTCGTCCGTGGTCAGCTTCCCGAAGGTGTCGCATTGGTACAGCCGATGTTCTCCCTCACAGTACTGGCACTCAATCTTCCACTGGTCCTCTTTCGTCGAGGGGGTGTTGTGGTTCTTGTGCTGCGGTACTGATTCGGCTTGGTGCATAACGGTCACCAACCGGCGGTTATCCGTTTGTCCCCGAGGTCCGAGTCTTGGGCTTGGTCCACTCCATACGAACGTGTCGAGTCGTAGGCTACTGACCTCCCTGGCGAGGAACTCAGATAGGTCTAGGAGGGATGCCTCTGGACCGTTGGGGTCGCGGTAGTCTCTCTGCCGCCTGAAGCGCTCTTGTCGGGCGGGAGGGAGCTTCTCTAATATCCTCTCTACATTAGAGTTAGCGTACAGTTCATAGATACCCTTTTCCTTTTGGGACCCCAGCATCCCTACCAGGGACTGTACCTTGATAGACAGGTCATCTAATGCTCTGTTGTCTCTGGCTGGGGGGAGACGGTCAATGTCTCTTATCTCCTGTATCACATAGTCCCATACGCGCCCATAACGTTGGTCGAGTGCTGCTAGAGCCGCTGTGTATGGGGTAGTAGAGTTGGCATAGGCCAGCGCTATATTGTGCGCTCGGGGCACCTTGAGGTGCTTCAGTAGGATCGCATACTTGTACGGTTCATCAGCTACATCTGACAACATTGTCTCTAAGCACATTCGTAGCTCCGTGTACTGTGCTCTGTTCTCATGGGTGAAGTCCGGGATGGTCGGTGTGCCAAGGTACGATGCCATGGATGACTGGCACATCGGTGAGCGTTGGGGAAGAGGCCTCCTAGGCGAGTCTCCCCGTGCGTGTCGTCTTGGGCTGGTACTTGGTGGGTACCGAAGGTCGGGTACCCAGGTGCTGTCCCTCGGGGCTGGCGGTGCGTCAAACTCACCCGTGAGTTGAGTCGGGGGTTTGTAGCGCAGGGCCTCTGGGCTGACTTCTGGGCTGTACTGGACCTCCTGGTCCAGAGTACGTTGCTGCTGGTCGGGGCTGTACTGGGCCTCCTGGGCCAGAGTACGTTGCTGCTGGTCGGCTTGACATTCCTCCTCTTCCTCCTCCTCTCCCTCTGCTAGGACCTGGAGTCTTCTGTTCAGTCTCTCGGCGTGGTCCGGTTCTTCCCGGTTGCTGGGTCTCGTATGGACCGGCCGGGGAGGGGGTTCGGAGACGTGGACAGGATCCTCCTGTTGGCGGGGTCCCGGGTCGCTTCGTCGGGTAGGGGAATGTGTCCTAGACCCATGTCTTGACGATCTCTGAGAGCTCCGTGCGGAGTGAGGGGGTGTCGCCATGGCAACCAGTTTGTCCATCAGCTCCGCCTGCAGCCGGTCGCGCTCTGCCTCGCGCTGGGCATGGGCTGCTTCGCGCTGGGCATTGGCGCCGGCGCGCTGCGCATTGGCGCTGGCCTGGGCGGCGTCGCGCTGTGCGTTGGCGGCGTCGCGCTGGGCATTGGCGCTGGCATGGGCGGCGTGGAGCTGTGCATTTGCGACGTCGCGCTGTGCATTGGCGGCGGCGTGCTGTGCATCGGCGCGGCTTCTCTCAATGTTCTCTTCTGTCTGGAGGCGTCTGGTCTCCAGTCTTATGCGGTCGTCTTCACTCCTTTGTTGCGCCTGGAAGCGCTCTCGCTCGCCTGCAAAATGTTCGCGCTCGCGCGTCTGTTGCGCTTGAAGTCGATCGCGTTCGGTGGAGGCTGCCAGGGTGGCGATGAGTGCCTGCGCCAGCATCTTGTCCGCCTCGCTGGGGGAAGACGCCGTTCGAGGCGATCCGCTCCTGGCAGTACTCGTTGGAGATGCGTTCTCCTGCGGGGAGTCCTGGAGCTCTATCTCCTGGGCGCTCTCCTCTTCTTGTACCGGGCAGAGTTCCATCTCTGGAGGGTTGTCTTTCTCCTGGAGCTCTCCGGGGACTACTTCTTTGGTCTTGGCGGGGGGTAAAGTCGTGTCAGTTCCCTCCTGGTCCCCACCGTGAGCTTGGTCAGTTACATTAGAACCCACTAGGGCCTCTGTTGGCGGGGTAGCCTGGTTGATAGGGTCGGACATAATTTTACTATCCGCTTTAGTTATTTTATCCGTATTTAATTTCCCTTTAAAGCTAGGTATTGGACTGACAGCGTATGCCTCTAGATAGGGAGGTGGCTGCCGTATGCGCTGCGGGCGATCTAGCTTAGGAGAACCGTTTGTGGAGTGTTCGTCATCGGCCATGTCAATATTAATATTATATTAATATTACGCTAATTATTATCCGGCTCGAAGGACCAATTGTAACTGAGGGGTACAATTCCCTGACTGTATTAATCAAGTATGGTATCATTAAACCACTACCGTCTTATGTACATTATTCTGGCCATACCGTACACAAGTATATGATGAGAACACTTCCACAATGATACGGTTTCCACACAAGTACTCGTTTAGAAGAATATTTATTAGCAGCAAAGGATATTATATTACATTACTAGATGCGCTTATAAGGCAAAGGAATTATGCATAGGCAAATCAATAATGAATATTAGGAATTATCTATGGTACTCTGGGGAGGGGGGTTACTACCGGTTGTAAGCCAGCAGGGGGAGGCAATGCTCTATGCAAAGTCAATGGGTTCCACAGGGACTTCAACAAGCCCTGCGAGGGGGAGCGGTCTTTACTCCCTGGCTCAGCGGGGAAAGACAGCCGCTGTAATTCCAGTGTGCAGCAGCACAGGTGTAAGCCGTGGAGTCTCTCCTTGAGACGGGCTCGAGTGATGTCCTCACGGTAGATCCCACACAGCAGCGGGGTAGACGGTTCTCTACTCCAGCAGCCCGGCCAAAGCAATGAAGAATAATAATAATCCTGCCGGAAAGGGCTCTGCTGTCGCCGGTGTAAATCCTCCGGTGCGCGGTGGTTCACAGTTGAACTTGACGTTACTATCCTTATTCGCACGCGGCTATAAGTGCTCTATGTAGACGCACAATTACTCACTTCACGTGGTCTTTGACTCGTAATGAAGGCTTTTACTAGCAAGGAGCGAACGATACGTTGAACAAACGTATTAGGATAACACGACTCTATTTTGGGGCAATACGAGCCCTACTGCACCGCACGTTGCATAGTGGGTGAGGCGTCACTTGGGTAACTGAACAAGACTGAACTCCAACTCGAACTGAAAAGGAAGTTCTGTATTCGCCTGCGCCATATTTATATGTACAGGGAATAATCTAGTGCCAGCCTCCTCACTGTCTCGTAGCCCTGGGCAGAAGCGGGCATGTTGAGACAAGTCATGACGGTGGCTTTCAAGTCGGCTCTAGGGGCACGGCACTGGCGCTGGTGGCACGCCATCCAATAGGAGAACGAAATATTATGGTCTGTGTAACTAAAGGTTAAAGGAATATTCCGTGTATATGTACAAAGAATATACAAGGGATATCAAACGATATATAAATATTATGCAATATATATCAATCAATAAATACATATATTCGGTTTAATCTGACCCTTTGTAACAGTTATGGTCCCATCATTGTGTCCTGTATGATGAGGTTGGATGGTCCTCTCTGGCAGAGAGACGTGACTTGCATTGGTATCTGTTTCTGTATGAAGCCATTATTGGTGATCTTCCTACATCACTTCATTACTGGACTGGAACTCTGGACCTTATCACACTCACTCTGGTGATTGGTTTATTATACACTTAAGGTCCCCAGACTTTGCACTGAATTAGGAAAATCTGCTTTTAGCGTCCGTGTCTCCGACATGTGGAATGTTTTACAAAGCACTCAACACTGTAGTATCCATTAGTCAGTTTAAATCTATAATAGCCAACCATTTCACCTCATCCAGTATGGATCAACAGTGTGTTAAACTATAGTACAGTATAACCCATGTGGGTCAACAGTGTAGTCCAGTATAACCCATATGGGTCAACGGTGTAGTACAGTATAACCCATGTGGGTCAACAGTGTAGTCCAGTATAACCCATATGGGTCAACAGTGTAGTCCAGTATAACCCATATGGACCAACAGTGTAGTCCAGTATAACCCATATGGATCAACAGTGTAGTCCAGTATAACCCATATGGATCAACAGTGTAGTCCAGTATAACCCATATGGATCAACAGTGTAGTCCAGTATAACCCATATGGATCAACAGTGTAGTCCAGTATAACCCATATGGATCAACAGTGTAGTCCAGTATAACCCATATGGATCAACAGTGTAGTACAGTATAACCCATATGGATCAACAGTGTAGTCCAGTATAACACATATGGATCAACAGTGTAGTCCAGTATAACACATATGAATCAACAGTGTAGTACAGTATAATCCATATGAATCAACAGTGTAGTACAGTATAATCCATATGAATCAACAATATGTTAAACTAGTGTGAATCCTCTCTTCTCTGCCACAGATAACAAGACTGAGACCAAGACAGCAGAGACCAAGAAACCCAGCACACCTAAGACTACAGGTAATAATATAATATACTGTATAGATCATATAAATATAATAATATATAACCCAGCACACCTAAGACTACAGGTAATAATATAATATACTGTATATATCATATACATATAATAATATAACCCAGCACACCTAAGACTACAGGTAATAATATAATATACTGTATATGACTGTATATCATATACATATAATAATATAACCCAACCTTATGTATGTAATGTAAATGGTATCTCTCCTCCTCTCCTCTCCTCCTCTCCTCCTTCTCTTCTTATATCCTCCCTCTCTCCTCCTATCCTTCCTCTCTTCTATCTTCCCTCTCTCCTCCTCTCCTCCCTCTCTTCTATCCTCCCTCTCTCCTTATCTTTTTCTATCCTCCCTCTCTCCTCCTATCATCCCTCTCTTCTATCCTCCCTCTCCTCCTTATCTTCTTCTATCCTCCCTCTCTCCTCCTCTCATCCTTCTCTTCTTCTATCTTCCATCTCTCCTCCTATACTCCCTCTCTCCTCCCCCTCCATCTCTCCTCATATCATCCCTCTCTTCTATCCTCCCTCTCTCCTCCCCCTCCCTCTCTCCTCCTATCCTCCCTCTCTCCTCCTATCCTCCCTCTATTCTATCCTCCCTCACTCCTCATATCCTCCCTCTCTCCTCCTATCCTAACTCTCTCCTCCCCCCTCCCTCCAGCCACCCGTCCTCGCCCTCGCCCCGCCCCCACCACCCCGCCGGCCACCACCAATGGCGAGGGCCCTGCCCCCCGGCGTCGAACCCTCACCAAGCCCCCGGTTCCCAAGCAGACGCCTGTGGAGAAGAAGCCCCCGGTGCCCCGCGCCCCGCGGACCCCGCGGCCCCTCAACGCCCCCACGCCGGACCTGAAGAACATCCGCTCCAAGATCGGATCCATCGACAACATCAAGTACCAGCCGGGAGGAGGAAAGGTAGGAGGAACCAGGAGGCACAGCCAGAAAGCAGGAGGCACAGCCAGGAAGCAGGAGGCACAGCCAGGAAGCAGGAAGTACAGCCATGAAGCAGGAAGTATAATCATGGAGCAGGAGGTATAACCAGGAAGCAGGAAGTACAGCCAGGAAGCAGGAAGTATAACAAGGAAGCAGCAAATATCACCAAGAAGCAGGAAGTACAGCCATGACACAGCAAGTATAACCAGGAGGCAGAAAGTACAGCCAAGAAGTAGGAAGCAGCAGGTATAACCTGGAAGCAGGAAGTACAACCAGGAAGTGTAACCAGGAAGCAGGAAGTACAACCAAGAAGCAGGAAGTATAACCAGGAAGCAGCAAGGAAGTGGAACAGGAAACAGGGTGTATATAGAATGTATTATATTAGAGAGATTGAAGCTAGTGTTGCATAAATCTTGTTCCTAATCCTGTCGAAATCTGTTCCAATCCTACTTCCGGGGTGAACACATGTTTAAATAGGGCCAGGGTTAAAACAGCCTCTCTGACTTACTCATTTAAAGTAATATCAGTCCAAGAAGCACCTGCATCAGAGAGACAGACAGACAGGCAGGCAGAGAGACAGACAGACAGACAGACAGACAGACAGACAGACAGACAGACAGACAGACAGACAGACAGACAGACAGACAGACAGACAGACAGACAGACAGACAGACAGACAGACAGACAGACAGACAGACAGACAGACAGACAGACAGACAGACAGACAGACAGACAGACAGACAGACAGACAGGCAGGCAGGCAGGCAGAGAGACAGACAAACAGACATAAAGACAGGGAGAGTGACAGACAGGCAGGCAGTGAGCCAGACAGACAGACAGACAGGCAGGGAGATACAGACAGATTGATTGATTGAAAAGTTTATTAACAGATTGCAGAATGGGTACAGTACAGTACAGCTCAATACATACAATTGTTAAGGGGATGCAGACCAGAGAAAGACTTTCGTCTTGTTTACATCAGGGTCCCCCATTTTCAATTAATCATAACATATATGACATACATGACATACAGATAGACAGTACTGCTACATCTATACATTTATGACATATCAGATTTGCAAATACAGTACTGTTTGTGATACAAAAAGTGTCCAGAAAAAGAGTGTATATACATTTGACGTAGAAACTGTACACTGGAGGAGGTTGGGTGGGTGGGGTGGGGTTGGGTGGGTGGGGGCTGTACATTGGAGGTGGGGGGGGGGGGGGGGTGGGTAGGGGGGGGGACACACTGTACACTGTACATTGGAATACTGACAAAGCCATACTTGGTAATTTACTGTACAACTGGGTTAGGACATTTGTAGGGGCCAGTTTCGAATTGCAGTCTCCCGTAGGTGTTCTTTGAGAGTGTTTTTGAAAGTAGGTAGTGATTCAAATTTCTTTACAGCTTTGGGTAGGGCGTTCCACATTGATGTGGCATAATTGCGAAACGTGTTTAGTCCCTTGTTTGAGCCGAATCTGGGTTTAACATGATTTGTGGAGCTCCCTCTGGTGTTGTGATCGTGGTATTCACTGACCTTTGGGAAGTATTTTGACATGTACATGGGTACCTTGGTCGCGTAGTGTATCTTGTAGACCAGGCCCATTGCAAGTTGCTGTACTCTGTCGTCTACTCTAAGCTATCCTAGGTTGTCAAAGTGGGCAGGGGTGAGGTGGGTTCTAGGAGTCAGGTCAAGCAGTAGTCTGACTAGCTTGTTTTGAGATGTTTGTAATTAGTTTTTTAGTGCCTTTGAGGTGCTTTGGTACCATGAGGTGCAAGGATAGTCGTAGTACCCTTGAATGAGTGCTCCTGCCAGAGTCTTCAGGGTATTCTTGTTTACCAGAGAGAAGATCTGGTACAAGAATCGAGTTCGTTGGTTGACTTTTTTTATTACATTGGATGCCATTTTGTCACAGGAAAGATTAGCCTCTAGGATGGAACCCAGGTAGGTAATTTCATCTTTCCTTGTGACAATATTGTCACCCACTGTAACCGGCAGTGGGACAGGCAGAGAGACAGACAGACAGACAGGCAGGCAGAGAGACAGACAAACAGACAGACAGGCAGAGAAACAGAAAGACAGGCAGGCAGAGAGACAGACAAACAGACAGACAGGCAGAGAAACAGAAATACAGACAGACAGGCAGAGAAACAGAAAGACAGGCAGGCAGAGAGACAGACAAACAGACAGACAGGCAGGCAGAGATACAGACAGGCAGGCAGAGAGACATACAAACAGACACACAGACGGAGAGACAGACAGGCAGGCAGAGAGACAGACATGACGTTGTGATGTTGAAAATAATAGAACTCATTCAGCCTTGCTGTCACAGACACACACACACACACACACAAACACGCACACACACTGGTGCAATGCTGGTGCACCCACCATCCTGTCACACTGATAATGGTGAAAGCCTTCCTTCACATCAGACAGCTGCATGGCATCTGCTCCTGGGCTGTGTGGCACAGCCTGGATCCGCACTCCATCCTGTGTGACGTCTGTCACTGTTAGACAAGCAGAGAGATGTCTCCAGCCACCCCCCCCCAACCAACCAACCAATCAGAATAGTTTTTGAAAGATTAAACAAATAGATATAATAAAGTAAAATAGAAAAGCTCAGTGACTACCGAATCAGTAGTGGAATTATTTCATCCAGGCCCTCTTAGTTGTTTGATCGGTTGCAAGGAGGCCAGTCAGCCAATCATAGGGCCCTGCGAAATGTCAATCATTATGTCAAACGTAATTTAAACCAACCAATCAGAGGGAACCTGCAGATGTCAGTCTTCATCATGTCAAACGTAATTTAAACCAACCAATCAGAGGGAACCTGCAGATGTCAGGCAGCATGTGGAAACAGCTGAACCCTCTGTTGGACATCTGACTCACAGTGAGGTCAAACAGAGGACATACAGACATATTCTTTAGATAAATAGATAGATAGATAGATAGATAGATAGATAGATAGATAGATAGATAGATAGATAGATAGATAGATAGATAGATAGATAGATAGATAGATAGATAGATAGATAGATAGATAGATAGATAGATAGATAGATAGATAGATAGATAGATAGATAGATAGATAGATAGATAGATAGATAGATAGATAGATAGATAGATAGATAGATAGATAGATAGATAGATAGATAGATAGATAGATAGATAGATAGATAGATAGATAGATAGATAGATAGATAGATAGATAGATAGATAGATAGATAGATAGATAGATAGATAGATAGATAGATAGATAGATAGATAGATAGATAGATAGATAGATAGATAGATAGATAGATAGATAGATAGATAGATAGATAGATAGATAGATAGATAGATAGATAGATAGATAGATAGATAGATAGATAGATAGATAGATAGATAGATAGATAGATAGATAGATAGATAGATAGATAGATAGATAGATAGATAGATAGATAGGTACTGCTGACTCAGTCACTCTTTACTATCACACCACACACACACACACACACACACACACACACACACACACACACACACACACACACACACACACACACACACACACACACCTACACACACACACACACACCCACACACACACACACACACACACACACACACACACACACACACACACACACACACACACACACACACACACACACACACACCTCAGTACCCTGTGGTACTGACTCAGTCACTCTTTACTATCACACCATCTGTGGGCGGAATGTGTTTTTCTAACGCTGTTCGTCAGAAACCCGTTGATTTGTGGTTTTAACAACTTTTACTCTCAGGATTCAAACCTCTGATTGGTGACTTCATTATATTGTGTACTCTAATAACCCTCACACCCTCCATTATTCCAGTCTCTGATTGGTTCCTGTCACCCCCATTCCCAGTATCCTGACGTGTGATTGGCGGCGATTCACTGTAACTCACTGCTCTGTATCTCCATGGTCCGTACCCCAGTTTACTGTCGTTTGATTGATTGGTTGTCATACCCCACACATCTCAGTATCCTTACCTGTGATTACTATTAAATTACATCCATTATCCTTACGTTTGATTGGTTATTATGATCCATATACTGGTTGAAGTATGCATTGTGGTGTGTGATTGGTTGGAGGTTTGTATTGACCTGTTTGTCTCCCTAGGTGTCGACCCAGAACAAGACACCTGACTCCTCCACCCCTTCCAGCAAGGCCAAGGTGAGTCCCTACATCGACACCCTAATACATCCACCTAGATACATCTACACCCTAATACATCCACCTAGATACATCTACACCTTAATACATCCACCTAGATACATCGACACCCTAATACATCCACCTAGATACATATACACCCTAATACATCCACCTGGATACATCTACACCCTAATACATCCACCTGGATACATCTAGACCCTAATACATCCACCTAGATACATCTAGACCCTAATACATCCACCTAGACACATCGACACCCTAATACATCCACCTAGATACATCTAGACCCTAATACATCCACCTGGATACATCTACACCCTAATACATCCACCTGGATACATCTAGACCCTAATACATCCACCTAGATACATCTAGACCCTAATACATTAAACTCCAGCAGGATATCAGACCCCACCAGCCTCTCCACCAACACCAGAGTGTGACTCAAACGTCTACACCCTAATGTACTGTAGAGTAAATCTGTAAATCTACACCTTCATAATCCACCTGGATACATATATACCCTTACACATCCACCTAGATAGATCTACACCCTAATATTTGACCAACCACCCAGAACATAACACAGTCAGGCCCCTCCACCCTCTCCACCACCATTTTACACCACCTGTACACACCATTAAACACCACCTCCACCCTGGTGCGCTTTACACCACCTGTACACCATTAAACACTACCTCCACCCTGGTTGCATTTTACACCAACTGTTCACACCATTAAACACTACCTCCATCCTGGTGCGCTTTACACCACCTGTACACACCATTAAGCACTACCTCCACCCTGGTGCACTTTACACCACCTGTACACACCATTAAACACTACCTCCATCCTGGTCGCATTCTACACCATCTGTACACACCATTAAACACTACCTCCACCCTGGTGCACTTTACACCACCTGTACACCATTAAGCACTGCCTCCACCCTGGTCGGATTCTACACCACCTGTACACACCATTAAACATTACCTCCACCCTGGTGCACTTTACACCACCTGTACACCATTAAACACTACCTCCACCCTGGTGCACTTTACACCACCTGTACACCATTAAACACTACCTCCACCCTGGTGCACTTTACACCACCATAACAAGCTGACTCCCTTTTCATCCACCCAGAACAAGAAGACCCCATCTGATCCCTCCACCCTCACTGACAAGGCTGAAGTGAGTCCCTGCCATCTACATCCACCCACTGGTTACACCACACTAATATATCCATAGTCTTATAACCATATATACCATATACTGCACACCTTTACATCCACCCACTGTAATATACATATTACCTTTTGCATCCACTTGAAATGACACCATCCATTCATATACATTCATATACAGTCTGTCTGTCTCTTCCTGCCATCGTCATGCGCCTACTACACACACACACACACAC